>NW_019213440.1:0-59260 GCF_002532875.2 Varroa jacobsoni
TATATATATCCTGATTTTATCTAACATTTGATCATGGTTACTTATAGCAACAATCTCGACAACATTGAAAACAATAAATAATACATATCGATAAAAATTGCAAGATTATTAACCACAAAAAGGTCGCATTTATAAAATAACAAATCAGAATAGACGCAACGTTTGTTTTACATCAGCTTAATAATGTTCGTATCGCTTAGTACCCATGTTCATCTTTATTGCAGAACACCAGCTCATTTTTTAACCCATTTAGACATTTGCGATATTCATTAATTAATGTTGAGACATCGTGAATTATTTAAAAACGCGTTAGCAGTATCATATAAAAAAACGTGGAAAGTAGCAAAATTACAAAGCATAGAAGTGGGGTAAAAGTATAAATAAAGACAATACAATTTCTTCCTCTAAAGTATGCCACATTTCATCAAATGGCAAAAACGAATGAACCGTGCTCCACTATTGAGCTCATGAAGCTTTTCGATTCGTTCAGCTTTTGTTGCTCGAGCTTCTGACGCTGTTTTTAATAAGTTGAGGTTTTTTTGGTTCTCGTATTCATTAGTCTGATTCATCGCTCATCTTATTGTTATATATATATTCGATCTACTATGTAAGAGAATATTCTAGCGAGGGGTAAGTTGACTGACTGAGGGACTAGGGGCGTGTGGCAAGATGAAACCGCCTCAGGGCTTACTCTCCGTCCGACACATCCTGTTCATTTATGTCGTTTATTCCAATGTTCTTCTTTCAACTGTTCTATTTTTTTCATTACGTTTCGTCAAATTTTTCTAATTTTAGATTTCAACTCGCTCCCCCGATACCAGACTGAACATCTGTCTTCCATCGTCCTTGCAAGCAATGTATTAATTTTGTAATCTCGGTCGAATATATGACTTTCCGGTCGATTGCGATCCCAAAATATCTACGAGATAATTACAACTAGAAAAATTCCTTTTCCCGTTTCTCTTTGACGCCACCCCCTGTCGAATTTGTTATGTTTAACGTTTGATGTAATCTCCGTAGGACGGTTAAACACTGACAATATGTCACATCGTATCTCTCTAGCTACAGTTCCAGGTGTCGGCCGAGTTTCCTCTTTACTTTCCCTGACAAGCACTTCTTCTATCTTTTTTCTCCTTACTCGTCCTCCATTTCACGCTGTTTCTCTTCCTGCACCGTTTGCCGCCGTCAGTGCCCACTGCTCAGTTCGCAGACTGCATTTCATATATCTCTGCCTTTTGAGTGTCACCTTGACTTGCTTTTCTTTTGTTGTTAAACATTATCAAACAAAATTTCGTCACTTTTTCTCTCTCGCTCCCATCCTTCTCTCGCGAACTCTCATTCTCAACTTATGCATCTGTTCATGCCACTTTCATTACTATTATTTCATCACCATCCTCTTTATGACTAGGGCGGCAGTGTACTATGTATATATGTATATATATTTTTTATGATAATATAAAATAAAATTAAAAAAGAAATATCAGTTCATATATTTCGCCGGCGACTGATATTAATCTGACGTTAGGGAATTACTATATATATATATATATATATATATATATATGTGTGTGTGTGTGTGTGAGCGTGTGAGTGTGTGTCTGTGTGTGTGTGTGTTCATTGCGTGTGTGAACACAGTTTTACGCAAAAACTTATTTCCTACAATTCTTTTTTCCTATTTAGACTCCCACGAGATCTTTGTATTTGGTTGTATATTAGTTTGATAAGCCCCCCTTTTTATGGTCGTCTTTCTAGCTTACTCATTTCTTTTATTTTGACTTTTCCATTTTTCTGTACTATTAATATTACACATAGCAGCTGTACAATGAGAGTAGAATAGATCTGGAATGTCGGAAATTTTCTTGGATGCTCAATTGTGATTTTCGACGCGTGATGTTTCGAGTGTTTTGCTTGCTCTTGCTTATGTACATTCTCCTTAGGGAGTTTCTCCATCACTGATAATTGTTAATGTTGATATCGCTGCTGCTTCTGCCGTTTCTGCTACGATGATTATTATTCTGCATACATATACATTTTGTGTACCTGTATACATAAAACGTATGTAAAGAATATTCTTCGTATTTTCAATCGCTCGCGATTGCTAGATATACACAAACGACTGAAATTCTCCACCCCTAAATCTCATTCATTATTGGTTATTGTCGTTGTTGTCGTCGCCGCTGCCTTTTCCTTGCTCTGGTTTTTGTTAAAAATTAGCTTATCTAAGATGGCCACCACCGCAACTTTGCTTCATAGTCGCCACGTTGATGGCCCCATGCGCAGGCATTCCCAACTGTCTGTCTGTTTGTCTGTCTGTCAACCGAGTTTACCGCATGTTACGTATCAGTTATATCATTAGACAATGTTGAATAGAGATTTACGTAAGCTTCAGCGATTGCGTGTCGGTGTACGAGTTGCTTTCGCGCTGCTATTTTCTGCATTTTGATCATCAAGAACGTCGTCATGTTTGCCCTCATGAACCTGTTCAGTGAGTGAGTGAATGAGTGAGTGAGTGACTAAATTGGCTCGTCAGTTTCAGTATGTGACAGCGTATGTTTTTTTTTCATATTTGTGCTCGTTGCTCTTCAAAAGTATTACAAATATCTTCTTTCTTTCATGATTACTATTATTATTATTATGTTGTTGTTGTTGTTGCTGAAGTGTTTTTGGTGTTATGTGTCAAGAATGCGCTAACTCTACGTCCAGAGGGAGCGCGGGCAGCGCGCAAATAGCATTGCACGTTGCGGAACGTTGAACGGCGCGCATTGAATTACGTTACGTGTTCCCCTACGTAAGTGGTTCATCATTTTGATGATAATTAACACACTATGTAAGTGACAGGTTACGTAGACTTGCGCCACTACAACAGAGTCAGCGAACAGCGTAAACTGAGAAGATTGGAACTAAGGTAGGTAACAATAATGACTGTTACATGCGGTGTCGTCGTCATTTCGGCCTCTGAGACGAATGATGGGTCCCGTTTTAGCTCAAGGACTCAATTCCGATCTTGCTGCTTTTATTGTTATTATTGCTGATCTTTTCCTTTTCCAATTCCGCTTTATCATCTGCTTTCGCCTTTAATCACTTCAAACTTTTTCCACTCGTTTTTGATTTTGTTGTTATCGTATTGATGTCACTATCGTAATTCTGTTGCCGGGGTAGGCAGCATCGGGGTTGTTGGGGTTCAAATAAAGCTAGAGGCTGTTTTGGTGTCATTGTCACCATCATCATCGCTATGTATCAGCATCAGTATCAGCATAATCATAACTATGTGTTCTTCACCTTTGCCTTATTTCTCTCCCTGAAGGTTTCTTGACGGCACCTTGGCACTCTGTCCATCTCTTTCCATTTTCTTCACACTCTTCCACGTTCTCGAAGCTTCACTTTCTGCTTTTTTTGGGTTATGAAATTCTTCATCGCATAACTTCGAAAGCAGACGATTTTGACTACTTTTTCCTTTATAATTACAGCATGCAAAAACAGCTATAATAATATCTTCGTTGTCTCAGCATAATGCTCTTCATCTGCTATTCAACGTTCTAAATCGTAATTATCGCCGATATCATACTGGTTGGCGTTGTCTTTTGCATTCGTGCATTTTTCCGTGCGTCGTCCGAATACAAAACTTGCTACATGATTCAACAGGCTCAATACTTCGTTACAGCTCCTTTCATTACTAACTGCTTAATTCTTCATGCAGACTTGATGCTGTCTATTGATTTAGCTGGCAGCCATTGGTCGTCGGTTTACTATAAACGCAACCCTTAACAACTTTGCTAGAACAGGCAAAGGAGTCGCGGATAAGTCTAGAATCTATCGTCGAGCTGGTGTTTTTCTTCTTATTTTTCTGGTGCTATTACTGCGGCACCTGTTGTGTCTATGTGTACACTGTGCTCTCGTCCTGTTGTTATACTGAAAGGACATGGCCAACTTAAAGGCGTCCTGCATTATATGAGTGTTCGCCTATTATGTGCTATTCTTGATACCTCGTCAAACCGTTTAGTCACTTGTTAAGTTAGGAGTTGAACCGTACCTACCAGTTCAACTTTATAAAGCCAAATACTAATAATTGTTGCTGGAAACTTGTTGATTTTTGTTGCGCCTGATTAAACATCAACGACCATTTTTTTATGAATATCGGTATTGCCAACAACGGAGCAAAACTCCTCGAATGATATTCGACCATCTTCGTCTTTGTCAGCAAACAAGATCGTCTTGTCGACAATCTGTTGTAGCTGCGCTTCTTTTAAGTTGTTGCCAACCATCATCTTGAGAACATGAAAGAGTTCGCCATTTGAGATAAAGCCATCATTGTCCATATCATAGATCCGAAACGCGAACCGGAGCTTTCCTTCCTTATCTCCCTTTACGCTGAACTGACTGACCCCCTGGATAAACTCTGAAGAAAACAAATAAAGTGAAAATAGAAAAATACAAACCGCTCAACAAAACGTATGATCAGGTTGTTACGAGCAAGAATCTTAGAAATGAGACTTGCGTAGGGGGCTCAACTTGTTTTAAAGCCGATGATTTACAACCAGATCAAACTCCTAGCAACCGTCTATTGCTTTATCACATATAAGCGGAAATCAACGCTGCAAAAACGCGTGCCCAAACATTCAAAGACAATAAGTTTCTGCAGTGTCTGTAAACCTGATTTGATGAGTTAGTTACCTTTAAAGTCGACCTCGCCGTTTCCGTCTGTATCAAAGATGTCGATGACACGTTGGACGAGAGGATTCTGCTGCAGCTCGGGCAGAGACATAAACTCGTCGATGGACAGCGAGCCCGAGTTGTCCAGGTCCAGCTTCTTGAACCGTTTCCCCAGACGCTTGATTTCCTCGGCGTCAAACGTCGAGCACATCTCCATCGGTAGCGACGTCTCGTTTCCCTGCAGGACAACAGATTCGTATATAAAAGCAAAAAGTAAGCACTATAATAATATTCTTATAATGCCTTGTACAGGATTGTTGCAAAAAACATATGTACCACACGAGGGTCTTAAATTTGCAATTAGCAGCTTCGCGGTCAGGCATTTACTTGTTTCTGCTACAAAACCACTAAACTTTTTCTCTCGCGAAGGATAATTAGGTGAAATTGCAATTAGAAACGAATGCCTTTGAACGCGATATTATATATTATCCATCAAAAAATGCGTCAGAGATTAAAGAGCCACCAATGTAGATATGCACCACACCCAAGTTTCACTGTTTTTGAGCTCTTACTCCTTACGATTGCAAATACCTGTGTGCGAATGTGTTGCTTCCGCCGCACACATACACCAGATTTTTTATTTTGAATATTTAGGGTGACAAATTATATCACTAAGTACGTAACGATTTCGTATATTTCTTTTTGGTTCCAAGTTAGATCTCGATCAAGAGATGCTTCAGTTAAGTTGAAACACTTTATTACAAGATATGTACACAGAAAATATAAAAGTATTTTAAATATTGTAATAGTAAACAGATAAGATGCGAAAATATGCATTGAGAAATCCCACTCGCTAAAATAATGTACCTGCTACTATGTATCTCTAAGGATTTCGGCCGCAGGCCATAGCTCTATTCGGAATTGCAATTGTTAAGAGAATATATTCAGAATGATTTTGTTTGATTAAATCGATCCATTTCTCCTCCTGCCGTAATATATTTTACAAAACGGGTATTTTATTATAGCTCTCGTTTTCTTGAAGCAAAAAAAAAATGCTGGTTTTAGCTACGCCCCAAAACACATACATTATTATTATTTGTATAAATTCCGTTCATAAAATGTGTGTAATATCTCAACGGCCCTCTATATAAACTAAACAAGAGAAACTAAATCGTCATTCAACATTCCGTAACGCTTGCCACTACAAAATTTACTCGGACTAAACCTCATTGGTCGATACCGACTTTATAAACTGTATTTGTTTTGTAAATATGTAATATGTACTTGAAGAAACCTCAAAATAATGTTCGCCTCATTGCTTGATCGTATTCCGACCTCGATGGGAACGCATATTATACACGCTGAGAAACATGCTATGAAATTGTTTTTTTGAATCTTTGCGCTCTATGAGTGCTACCATAATACCTAATTATTGTAAGTTATTATTAAATAGATTATATATTACGTCATAAGAAGATCATTCTTTATCCTAGTTACTTGTTCGGGTAGCCTGTTGAAGCGTCATACGACGAACTTGAAACTAAGCCGTCAATGTTTGTGAAAAAAAAAACAGAATCTTCGAAAGTTGAATTAGTACAGACTGCCAGTCGAGTGATAAGCATGACTTTTTTTTTTGATGAAAACACCCACAACTCCATTAACAGATTAACAAACAGTTCTTCTCCGGCAGCATACATAATCTCCTCTTTCGAGTAGGGAGTTTTAATGAAATGTGCGAAACATTAGAATGGAACAAATTCTATTCATATTATCGATATAGAGAGACGGCCGATGCAACTGAAACTAGAAACCTCGAGGACGCAGTAGCATTCGACTATAACATCAGACAGCTCGTCCTCGACAGACAGACAGACGGTGCTACCAACAGTTCCCAGTCACTGCCATTACTGCTACGACTGCTTCTAGTGCCGCTGTTGGCGGCTTAGAGCAGGGCGACTTGCGCAGTGAGTTACGCGGAGCGGATCATTTACCTTGCCATCATTACCGCCAGCATTAAATACGCGTAATTTCTACGCGGACCCGAGCAGCAGTGACAGCGGACAGCAGCAGTATATGCAGGTGGGAGATTTTACGAGGACTACATATTTTAATAAAACGCCTCGTAAACAAAAATCATCTTAACGGAGTATGATGAGTATCCGGAAGAATATCATCTGAGTGACTAAAGCTATTACGTACCATTGTGGCGACTATGTGAAGCAAACCGAAGCAGCGAAAAAAAGCACAATCAATTTCTGTTCTGTCCTGTTGTGTGAGTAATGTGTCGTCGATTCCGTGTTTACTGCAGTGAATGATGTGCTGATCTGTGCCGGTCGCTTGTGTGTGATTTCCAACGGGCGAACGGGTAACGCCGCCGCTCACCGCAACGACTCAATTCGGCTGCCCCGGCACGTCAGAGTGGCTGAGCCTACATGAGACGCGACAGTGGGACTGGGGGAAGGGATTACTGCTTGTTGCGTCCTCGTCTATCGTAGACATTTGGAGGAGACGGGGAGTAGTAGGCGGTCAGTTAAGGAGGGCCCAGTAGGCTGCGGCACTTAACAACCAAATTGTCTTCAAGAATAAAATCGTTCTCCATGATATGGACCTGAGGATGTGAAAAAAAAAACGTTCAACTTTATAAATAGATATAGGTGTGGATAAGTGATGTAAGTTACTTAACCACCGAAGGTTAATCGATGCTTAGTACCGTACATAATATACTATAGACACCACAAACTGATGTATTACGGTTATTAGAAAGCCAGTGTGCATTTGTCGAACCTTGAGCACACAGGCCCTATATTAATGGATGAAGTACTTTTAAATTTAATAAAAATATGGATTTGTAATCAAGTAGCTAATTGGGAGTCCTATAATGTGTCATGATGTTAAAATTATATGCACATTGAGATTTACTACTACTAGAATCAAGCGGTAAGTTTGACATAAGAGTAACTTGATTAACTCGTTTATTTGCTTATTTAGGGGCCTAACCTAAATGGGAAGGAAGGGGAAATTGAATTTTTTTTTTGTAAACGCGTGTATGAAGCTCGTAGGCGAAGTAAATTATCGTTTACTGATTACTACACAAGCTTTGGCAAACCTGTTGAAAAGATACTATAATGGTATCTGATTATATTTATCGAAATACACGACTCGCCGAATAAATTACTATTTATTAGAGACAACCTTAGCGTGACGTTTGGTATATTTTTTTATTAAATATAGAATTTTTTGATTAAATATATATAATAGACTACTACGAAAGTACGAATATTTGTACAACAGACGGTAATCTTGTATCGAAACAATATCAGATAGGTGAATTAGAAGAATCATGAGAGTAAGGTTCAAAGTAAGTTTTATTTACATTTCGGAACTCTGCTATTGGATTTCTGAAGAAATAGCTTACTCCTTTTTGAGTAGGAAAAACTATCAATTAATAGATAAATAGCATGGGCATCGCGCGTTTGATAAGGCTTGTTGTTTCGACATAAGCTACATGCTCCCGTTAATCATAGTGTCCTAAACGTTGAAGACAACTCTTCCGGTGTCTAACAAAGATGTTTGATTCGTGTAAGATTAACGTTTGCGCGTATGTAATGTGTAAGAAAAATGAAAACGGAATTCAATAAGAAGATCGTATGAGTGACCTCAGACATTTTCATCTTCATCAGCATATCCTCATCATTTTCAGCGACAGCATCTTCTTCGACATGATCACTGTGAACACTTGTTGTGATCAGTTCGATCTGCGTTAATCCGAAATTGTCGCCTACCAATATAGTTGCACGATTTCGGCTCGTCTACGGCTTTTTTGTGCGAAACCTATTGATATCACAATGAATAGAATCGAATGATCTTTATCGATCGATAGCCGCTCTTAAAGCTTGTGTCGCATCCTTCAGACGATCTCAGTAGCCACCTCACGACTTCATACAATAGAATCAAGTTGGGTCGTAGGAAAGCTACGGCTCCGAAAGTGCAGAGAGACAGCAAATGTGCGCGCTCGTGAGATGTGTCCTGAGGCGATCGACATCGACCTCCCGCGATGCCTCTAACAAGACCACCCCAGAAAATTTCATTTCGGAACTTCATTCTCAGTGAAGCAGCTATTCTCCCATAAAAAAAAAACAAGAACAAAGCTGGTTCAGAAAATGAAACACATCGTCCACACGGACGATGTGTTTCATTGTCAAATTCAATGTCACCTCCCTAACGTCTTTGCTACTAATTAGGTAAATGTACCTCTTTAAAAAAACCACGAACATTTTGTTAGGGTTAATACATTTATTCGAAGAGACAAAAAATAGTGATTGTCTTTCATGGAAAGTAGCGTACATTTCCGTAGCAGTTTGTCGAAACGTATCACACACGCTGATCAAACAAGCTGTTATTTCCGTCCGTGTGCATATTATGTCCGTGTGCAAAGACCGCCCCATTTATTTCGTTATTATGAGAAGGCTATATGAGAAATTACTTAAAAGAAACGTCTATTTGAAATTTAAATGTGCAAAAAAATATGTGCACAAGAAATGGTTGTAATACTTATATTAATGTTCCGTAAATATATTTTTATTTTATTATAGAAAACAAATTATAATATAGAAAAATGTGCTTGGCAATTTTATGAGGGACGCAGTGCTTAACTGTAATAGCCGCACGAAAAGCGCTAAATTCAGTTGTTTCGAATGTTTTTAGCGGTTTACTGTACGAGCTTGTTTATTATCGTATATACACATATAGACAATTGGCGATCCGATAATGGAGTAGTCTTCTATGCGCAATGATTTAAACCTGATTCACTCAAGCACAGTGACTTGAGACATGTGGACGGTAATCATTGGCATCAATACAAGAAGAGCTGTATGGTATTCTGTATGGCATGTCCTATGATCATTCAGTTAGTACCGCAGCTACTTGAAGAAAGATTAAAGTCCATGGCTCTTTCACATAGAGATAACTGACACATACTGAAGACTCATACTGAAGGGATATGGATACATTCAAAAAGTAAGTTTTTAGTAGACAATAAACAAGCGGAAATCTAATTATGTACGACATATATGCATGCATATGTTAACTGTCTCCTCAGGTCTCGGCTAAAAACAAACTCGAATCACCTTAGACCAAGGGCAAACTTAGAGTTAAATTAGTTTTCGTAATAGCCATGTGCCTCTGCACAATTCGTGTGCAAATGCTACGAAATGCACCATCGCAGCCATTAGTTGTGGCCATTTATGGCCTGCTTAGTTAACTATCGCCAAACAGCCTACGATCCTCGCCTGAACATATGTAGTTTAGGTCACCTCTATTTATTTCCTACTCATCGTCGACCTGCGAGACGATCTGCTCTCAATTGAATGGCACGTTATGAGGCTAAGGCACAAAGCGGGCTTTTTAGAAAAAAGTGCCGCTTTAAAAGCGGAAAAAAATCGTTTATTTGTAAACAGCAGTCCGCTTTGACCGACGGTTAGTGGTAGATTGTGAGATGTAAAATTGACGACCCCGACGTTGCTGGTGTAAGAAGTTAGAGGGTTAAAGCAAGTTAAGTGCCTAGCTAGTCTAACATTTATGAACTGACGGCTCTTAGCCCGAAATGAGGTCTTCGGCCAGGTTAACCTCAGAGACCTCTCATTCAAGCCTGTTTCGCTGGAAGATCGCACGATCCTAGGGTCGCAAGTTCTCAACGCTTACCGGGAAAGAGTGCGGAACATGAGCCAAAAGCCCTCACAAAGATATAGCAAAAATAAATCCGTTAGCCAGTCACGATACGATCTGGTTCTCAGCCCAGGGATACGCCATAGGCACGCGAAACTAGACTAAGTCGTATCTGTACATATATCTCAATACGAAAGTCTTGACTTCTATGCATAGATACTTTGTTTTCAACAGAAAGCAGATTATAGGAAGGTACAAGTGCGTGCTTAATCAAGATCAAGGGACAACTGTTTACTTTGATAGATAGCGCAAGTTACGAGAAGTTAATTGCAATAATTTGTAAGTGTGAAGTGCACGTTTATGACGGTCCTAGTACCGCTTCTATATATTGCTTCGGCAATATAATATTTCAGATAAGCACAAAATCTGAACAAAATTGCAAGTTCCGACGTGGCTTAACCTATATATGTATATATAGAGGTTATAATTCTTCAGCTATATCTGGCAGATAGCATGTCGGCCATAGGCTTTGTGGTTGGCGCAACACGTAGTCGTTCCGTCAATATCAGTTTCTTAACTGTCGGACGGTTACGCCTCCGCTAACCATCGAATCCGCCTTCGACGCTGTTTGTTATTCTTTTCTGTCGCTGCCTGTTCGTCACTTCACAGTTACGGTACCGTCGTTCTATTACGATCAATTGCTCGGTCAAACTGTCTCCACTTTTGAGTTCATCAAGTCGACCTATACAATGTTTGCAGTTCAAGCATTATATATACAGAGCTTTCGATAGCCTAACAGCAACCTTCATTCCTAACATAACCTTTTTGACGGGCCCGTTGTAAGACAGACTGAAGATATTACGCGCCACTTATTAAGCATTCGTGTAGCCTGGTCTGCACTCTACGGGTTACAGGGATTGCCGTAGCAATCTAACGTCATTTAGCTTAGCGTAAGCACTTTGCCGCAGTTCGTATATTACTTGTAACCATTGAATGGCATTTTCTGTGGTGATCTCTATTTTTTTCTCGTTATTGCGTTCCCTTGTTGGCCGACCTGTGCTGGTCCCTTTCAGCTGCGACGCGAGAGGTCTTTCAGGTTGACTGTAGCCGGCAGTGGGATTCCCGTCTTTTTCTTAGCTCTTGTAGTGTCTCTAGTGCGGAGGAGGCCCAGGTCATGGGTCAGCGGCACGCCCGCACAACATTCACGGCGACAACAACGACGAAGAAGATACATATATATGTACGTAGACATGCGCAGGGGTATATTGCCCCAATCAACCATCTCGCTAGTGTACAGCATATATTTCTAGCCACTTAGTAACACTACTTGGATGCGTGCGGCAACGTTACGGCGATCTGGCCTCATCCCTAGATCGGCCCTACGATTCTATCGGCGGCAACGGCAACGGCAATAGAAAGGCAGGCTGCTGCGTGACAACAGCCGAAAAACACGAGACCATGTTCGATTAGTCTGTTACGTCAGCAATACTACCAAACGCTACGCCCAATCCCAGCCGCAATGATCTGAAGTTGAACAGACTACGCAACTATGCCTGACTCTCTGCCGATTGTACAGAGGTACCGTGGCACTGCCGATACCGCCAGCGTTGGGTAGGAGCCTGCAGACAGCAGCAAAGCTTCGTAGCACTAGAATTTTTCTCGTTCTTTTATTTTTGCTGCTGTAGTTATAGGAAAGTAGAGTTAGCGGGTCGGTCTGACTCTCTCTTTCGTGACGTAACTGCAGACGGACATATGTATAATGCTCGCGGTGATGTCCATAGCGTCTGTGGTGCGTGGCCCAGCGTCGTACGTTGTGGGTTTCGTTTGGGAGTGAGAATGGTGCGTCACGACCTTACTACAAGCGGAATTTCCTGTTAAGTGCCTTGATTCTGTTGAGCGTGCACGCTGGCATGCAGCATTAAGGTGAACGTACTATACGGTACGATACGACGGGCATTACGTGCCACACGAAGCATATGCCCGTTAAATGGCCACGGTCAAAGAAGATATCCAAGGATTAATAATGCCTATTGTCAATCAATAACTAACCATGTGTATAATCTAAACTACTGAAGGAATGAACGAAACATTTTTTTCTGGCTCGCACATTGCTGATGTTGAACCAGTTGTTTATCTAGATTAAATGTAGATGTTCATGTAGATAAACAGCTTCGGTGAAAATTTTCCGTTTTTACTAGAGTACCTTTTATTTGAAAACTGAAACTTTGATTTGGAGGTCTGTACGGGCTATGACTTTTCGACCGCTCCTATTCCCATTGTATGAAAACTGCAACTCAGTTTATCCCAGTTCTCCACTTTAGATAGCACAGAGTACAATTTACTATTATTATCGGTATTATTCGAGTTTTTTTCCCTGCAAATTGATCTATTGATGGGATCCATATTAACGCGTGTTATAGAACTGCGACGGGCGCATTACTGCATGCAGAACATAAAAACATTTAGGATCTTCCCAGGGTCACGTGGTGCACGGCCGAAATATAAAAATCTCCTGTCCATGTCGCTAACAAGGGTGTTCACAGTGTAAACCTATACGACGCTGTGTTTTGCTATTGAGTTTGTTCGTTTCGTTCGATTCATTCATCCTGAAATGGCTGTTTGTGGTAGTTGACTTATTATCGCTTTGTCGTTAAAGCGGCGTTCAAGTAGCTGGGTGTGTGCTAGACCTCGCACTCCTGCTGGCGACGACGTTAGCATTGATGTACACAAAAGCTATACAGTTGTCAGAGGTGGGCGCCAATTCACCGTTAGCCAACTGTTTCCACACCACCAACAAAAACAGGTCCCTCACAATTCGGTATAAAGTTTTTCCGGTGAAGTGCTTCGTGAAACACAGCCGATTGGCCCGCGGCAAGGAGCAGCAGTACTTCATCAACTCTTCAATGTATGCGTACCTTCTTTCTCGATGCTCTTCCGAACTCGTTGGTTTGTGGTGGTGACAGGAAACGCCATACGTCAAGCGGGACTAGCCACGTTTCTCTGTACAATGACGAATAGCCACCGTATTTTGTTGGAGCGAAGTTATAGAACCACAGCAATAACAGGACCAGCATCGGCACCGGCAGCAGCATTAAGGATGAAAGAACATAGTTCAGCGGGGGTCGTCACTCGACGATCGGCCACGGAAGGTTGTCTCTGCGAATACCTACGATTTGAGTATGATACGTCCACATGACTGACTATCTCGTTCGCTGGCCATGCGACAATAGCGTGATTGAAGCACAGTATTCGTGAAAGATACTGCTGTTTATATATATCTAAATTAAAAAAAAAGTTGTACCTGTATAGTAAAAGTACCTGAAGTCGCGCATGTGACGCGTCATCTTGGGGTTGCCGCTTCTCCGGGCTTGACATTCTGCTGAAAATAGATGCATTGACAAGAAAAGAGCCTGTAACAGAATGATCGATTCGTGCGGAGAGGCACTTCCTGAAGTGCATTAAAACCTGAAAGTTGTAGTGGCACGTGGCAGCCACACGATATGATCAGCGTTCTCGAAGGTTTTTTTTCAAGCAATTATCAGTTCCGACAATAGGATGCACACAGAAAACGTGTGTCGACGGTCGGACGTGCTTAAACTTTGTGTGGACTTGTGGACCTCTAAACTTGTGCGATATTGACGACGGGGTTCGTCACGAACAAGGCATTATTAAGCTGTGTCTTTCTATGCGCAAAAGAAAATATTAATTTTTTCCTCATGATTAAAGTATGCTACGATAGTTTTTCTTTTAACTGACTTGCGGTTTAATAAATGAATATATGGTATCAATAAGCTGTCCGAAGTAATGCCGGAAGAAAGGCCGGTGCTTCCGGATATGCAATTTAGGGCAGCCAGACTAAGGCAAGCTTCGGCCGTATCATCTATGTCGCAATGACAATTATAGCTTCGTAGGCTGATTTAGTTGTGAGTTTTTTTTTGCGAGTAAAAAGAGCCGAATGTCTATTTTTTTCCCCACCAACGAACTATTTTATTCTACCAGCAAACATTGGCCTTCCGCCTCAACGTTGAGCGTCCCTTTCAGCTTTCGTAACTTTTTCGTGGGCATGCAAACCTTGATGCCGCTAACAGACCACCTGATCCTCTGGCCGACCTTACGAAATGCTAGTTTCATGTTTGGAACAATCAATGAACATTGCCAATGTTACCACAATAAAGGACACGGTCAAACACAATGGCAAATGTTTTACTTGTCTTAAAAACTCTAGCGGTACGTTGAACCAGTTGTATCCATATGCCATATTCGAAGGTAAGTAAGGGAAATTTCGTAACGCCAGAGCCTTTGAAACTGCAACAAACATTATTGGCACTGATAGACGAACAAGCACCGGCGGTAGTCATCTAGCGGCGTAGTGATACACTGTGGGGGCGGCACTTGACCTTTGGCTTCATTCTTCTTGATCTCTCAGAGATTTGTTATCCTCAGCTGGCCATACTGGTTGGGCCTATCAGCCGCCAGTGCCGGTTTGGCGACCGTACAATTATCATTATACAACCCAAGCCCCCACGATTAGCGCGATTTTCGTAGACGTTGACCCTCTTCAGATCAAAGGGTCAAGACGTCTTGCCTTTACTGTTTGCCGCAAAGCGCTAGATTTTCGAATGAGCGTTCGTGTGTTCGCCCAGAAGCGACGTAAAAACGTCGGCAAAATGCTATTAAATCCTACAGGAATATTTTGTGAATCAAGCTCATTAGCCCAAAACAAAGATGAGGGTAGCAGAGCAGTAAGTATTGCCAAATCACGGTTAATGAGAACAAATCGACAATCAAGAACCATTTAGAAGAATTATAGCTCGACCTAAAGGCTTGCCCCTTCACACGTACACTGCGCATTGCCATAAGTTTATTAGCAAGTAGCTAATAAGGTTATGAGTTAGTAGGCTGGCTGGACGCTTTGTGCTCCACAACAACGTAATGTCCTGTTCAAGCTAAAAAAGCGATGACAAAGTATCAGTCACCTATCGGCCGAAAGATCTGATATGGATCTAACAAGCGAATGCGTCTGATATCTATTGTTTCGTTCCCAATTGTTTGACAAACAGAGATCGGGCAAAACACAAAGCGTGTGCAAGATTTTCCATTCTTAAGATTTCTAGTTTGGATCAAATGTTGGTTTTATTGAACGTCGTAAAAATTTCATTGAATAACCATCCAGCAAATCATGACGCCACGGTGGTATCCATTCAATAGTGTCATCTTTTCCAGGAGTGGTAGCAATAGGCTTTAGGAACGTTTCGTATTTTCCTATTAAGCACCGACATCACTTAATCAATGTCGGACCAACGTTAACTCGCTTAGTCTTAATTTCACTGATATTTTGTTATCCTTTCATTCGAAGCACATCAACTGTTTTTGTCGACCGTTGCCATGCGTTGTCAACACCTATCCATTCGGTCCCTGTTTTCAAAGTGAGCGACCTACAAGAGCACGCGCATAGGTTCAAATTAGATTGAAGCGCCAAAGGCTAAACAATGTGTTTGTTAGATGTACGCGGTCAGTCACAGTATTGGTGTTAAAAGTCAGGTGACGACGACGGTGAACTGCTGCGTTGTTAAGAGCTCATAAACATTGGTAGATTTCGACGGATTTGGCGAAATCGCGAGTGAATTCCCCGAACGCCGGAGGAGGGCCACTTGCTACGAGCCATGAGACCGCCCTGAGACTAAAGTGCGGCAAACCGCGGGGGGAAGAGGCTGAACAAGTAGAACAGATAATACCATACGTCAAAAAGCCGGAAGGGAAGACCGCGGAAAGTGCTAGACTACTCATGCGATCTACTATAAATTGCCACTTCAGTTCACGAGCGCGCTTACGAGGTGCCGATGTTGGATGACACGATGACACCAGAAAGAAAGCGATATTAGAGGTGCCTTTATGCGCGTCTCAAGAGTTCGTTGCATTCGTCACACAGTCAGGGGGACGCGCTTCCGTTAGTGTTAATGAAGGAAGGACAGATATTCCTGGAAAACGAGTTCACACTTATGAGTGCCCAATGGGTCTATATATTCAGATGGCATGAGAAGACATGACATCGTTCAGTGATTATGTATACATCAAAGTACCTTTGTCGCGCACATGTATCATAAAAAGAAGCATTTTAATTCTTCATTTCGCTCGGTTTAGGAGAGTGTCACTTAGGTAAGCCATATGCATATAGCCAGACTCGAACTGAGGAAGTTGTCGTATAACTTAACCAGCGCAGGTAATTGCTAGAATGACTAGGTTTTTTAATTATCACAGTTATTAACATGAAAGGTTCTAGCAAACCAAGATAACTCTAACTAAAAAGTTAATCGACATTATTTGTAATGAGCTGCATTTTAAGGCAATGTTTTGCTAAAACGTATGTCATAAAGCATAGGTTCAAAGATTTCATGACATTGGCACGAGAAAACTACCAAGAAATGCTGATGAAATGAAGTTCCGAAATCAATGAACTTAAGGACCTATCTATTCTGCTTTTACAGGTCTATTCTGTTTTACTAAACTTCGCTCATGAAGAGCGATGATTAGCCTGACCATCTGTGGGTTGAAATCGTGGTTATACAAGTGAATCAAGCCAAGGGCAAACCGGCCGATCCAGTCCAGGCCGAAGTTGACCGTTGTGGTTGAACTTTTGGGTCGAACACGCGACCTGGGCGTGGGAGGAATGCATATTGAAACAGATCGCTTAGAAAATTTGTACGAAGAAGACATGAAGACAATTGCGAGGACAATAAGTATCACCTCCATATGTTAGTTTGCTTCATGCCATCATTCTCTAGAATCGAAATCTAGCAAAGCGTATTTTAAAATATTTCTGATCTCTTATGATGATGATGATGATGATGATGATGATGAGGCAATGAAAAGCAAAGAAATTTTTTTATTAAGTCGTGTGTGCAAAATCGGCAGGGAACCCAAGCGCATAAAAGAAAGTTATCAGATTGATTCTAATCTGGTTTTTCTGATTAAATTTTACTGAGTTCATCTTAAATGGTCCATGATGTCCAGGAACGATATACTAATATAGTATAACTACTGTATAGTAGAAAGCTCATTATCTCGGGCTATGCTTATCTCGAACGAAATAGTAAAATAAAAAAAAATGTAGTTAAAGAGCTCAGACTAATAATTTTATAGACTCCGCGTAAATATACAGCTCAGAGGGATGAATCTTCGACTGTACGGTTTTGGGAGTTATCCTGTAACTTTCATATGCAGATTTGCGATTTTTGTGTCTTCTCAGAGCAGGTCGACTATTCAATGCTAACCGTAAAATTACAACATTGGTAAGAAATCTGTGAGGCTGTGGGACGATTCAACGTCATGCACAGGCAAATCACCTCAACAAGTGTCTTCATTTGAAGACCTCCTACCAGGCTGCGGAAGGCCAGAACAATGCCACATCATTTCAAATCTCTTACTGCGAGCGCTGTTTATAGAACCATGTGTATCCGTTGTATAATCCTATCTGATGGAATATTCTCTGGTGCGTTTATTTAGTCTTTTTGATCTTTCTGTCCTTCTTCCGTGAATGCTTTTTAGAAAAAAGTTTATGTGCTACATCGGGTCTTGAATATGAGATGCACCCCACCTGAACAGCGACAACGAAGCTATGCTATCCTCTCACCGTTATGGCCCCGCGCGTCGGATTAAGACGACCAGAAAGAGAGCTTTCGATAAACATTGCTAACAAGCATACTTGGATGGCGTGGCAACTTAAACATGCCTGTTGCTTAATGCTTAAATATTTCAGGGAGGTCTACCCATTCATCCTATTTGTCTTGCACCGGGTCACAATGATACGACCGCTCATGGTGAGCCCAGCAGTTTGAAACGATGTAAACAGTCACACATTTCGACATGTAGAACAGGCAACACTGATTTTGACAATTCTATATGGCGTATTACTACTACCAACGCGTTTGTATCGGAAGAAACGCCACGTTTACTTAAGAATCACGTCATGGCGACGGAAATACCTAAGGTTATTAGTATGGAGCTTAATAGTGCTCATATATCTATGCATAGTAAATTCTGCGTATACACCCAGTAGAAGACCTATGTTCACGCTTGAGGGATTCAGTCGTCCTTGTGGTGCAAGGACCAACGGGATAGCTTGTCATTACTTATTAATATATTTATACTACCGAAGGAGATGGCCAGGCAAACATTTCCACTAGAACGTCACAGATTACAGATCTGACAAGGCTAAACTAATCCTCTCATAGGATCAATATTTACTCACAACAATAATTAGTGAAGAAAAAGAAGACTTATTGCTTATATTTTGGCATAAATGCTCGCATTGCTGTAGAGGTTAAGTAACAAAATAGAAATCGTATATTGATAACACAAGTAGATATATAATACAAACGCTCGCCGTGTCTAGCATGCCACGTTCATTACTGCATCCTCAGAGTGAAAAACACAATTTCTAAGACACCTATTGCTCCTTGTCGATGAAGGCAACGTTATTATTATTATTATTATTATTATTATATGTTCGGTATCGTCTACGATCTTCGTCGCGTCAACAGTCGGCCTAATTATTCTGCATTTCGAGAACTGTACCTTGCTCACAGGTTACGTTCTGTATGAGCACCGCCCCGTTAGTTTGTCCACTAATTGTGGAATAAGGAAAAAACGAAAGTCCATGACAAGCAGCTGCCACGGTTCCGTGTACGTTGACGCAAACGAGGCCGCCTTGAAACGTCGGAATGGCTCGACTAATGCGGCGTATCGCTTGTCGACATGCTTCGGCTGGCTGTAACCTAAGCCAAGTTAACAGGATAAGGGATGCGCGTGAAATTAATCGAATCCATACAAAGATACACTACGATTATTGCGACACCTAACGTTTTTGGTCGTATAAGATGCTTACGTAAAGACAGGAGTAGTGAAGTCAAGTTTTATGAGAGGTTTCATTCACTTGAAAGCGGACAAATTTCAAATGACATCTTAACATTGCTAAGAGGTCTTGACAAATGAGAAGGAATACCATATAAACTACGCAGACTACGTATTAAGGAGAGCCTTAATTAGATAATGTATAGGTGGGTCAACTAGCAATACAATAGCGGTATAGTCTAAATTTATGATATGCTCCTCAAAGGCTGTTTCAGACTCTGTTCCAAGCGTCTTTGCAAAAATTCATTCAGAGAGTTTAAGAATACATCAGTATTTAACTTTACGCATAACTGCTGCCAGCGATGCATATATATATATATATATATATATACCTTGAGGCAAACTAGTTTCTCATAATGATTTGTGGTCGAATAAACGAGTCATGCAAGCCTAGCTAACCACTGCGTTATGTAGCATACCCTATCTCTAAAAAAACGCTGGATTCGTTATACAGAAAAACAATCTACAAATACGTGTATTGTAGATGTTAAATTATGACTGAGATGTCGTACCGGCGTGTACTTACCCTTGCCGCATAAATTCTACAGCCTGATATGATGGCAAAAACCTCATCATAACGTCGCCATCGCCAGTGGCTGTTGCTCCCCCTACATCCTGGTCAACGTACGCACCAGCACCTATGCAAATTATGATCGATAGAAAAAATCATGCAGCGATAGCATCGTCAATTACGTTTGACGTAAAGAACAACAAATACAATGCACTCTCTAAACAAAATACTTTTTGATGTACATTTTCCATATATGAGTTACCAATAGTGTTAATTCAGCCTATTGTGGCTACTGGAACATAAATCTACGACGTTTGGCTCACCGGGTATTGGCGAATCACCAACCCGTCCCGGAATTTTATGGCACATTCCATTCGTGGACGTTCCTCCTGAAATAATGCCGTGTCCGTCTATTACAATCATTCCAATGGTATCATGGTTCCACCGAGACACAACTGGTATGCTTCGTCTTTGACTTGAATGTACTGAATCCATGTTCTTCCAACGCAGCCGAAGCGGTACGTCCTGGGTTGGTTTGTAGGGTCCGCATGACGACTTCGGGTCTGGAATCACGTCGGTCCAATAGTTGGGCTGACAAGACGCATTCTTCCATTTTTCGTAAATCGTTCTGGGGAGTAAGAGGATTTTCATTATTATATTTTTATGCTTAACTCACTTAATACCTTACATGATCTAGATTGATTTTACAGATATAGTTAATGTTATTATAATTTTCTTCTCAAGACTGTAAAACATATGTTCACAAGGGGATCATCATACCTCATATTACATATAAACCTATTATATGTTCTGTGCATATTTAGAGCGCCAAAATTTAAAAATCACACTGCCACTCCTTATAATAATGACTTGATTACGTGTTCACCGAAGCATTACAAATGCCGATTCCAATTAAGGAGCTCTGATTAATATGATGACTAACAAGTCAACATCAAATTTTAAGTACTGTGCGTCAAGATAACACGTACATTTAGGATGAGATAAGTTACATCCAAGTCTAATCGGCACCTTGTAGTACTAGAAAAACAGAAATAACTGTCTTCTTTGCAAACATTGTGCATTGTACAGTGATTTTGACCTGCCTGGATTTATTCGTACTGAGATCAGCCTCCTGAAATCCCATCGCTTTGGCAAATTCCGTGGCCAAATCTCCTACTAGTAGAGTATGTGAAGTATGATCAAGAACCTTGCGGGCCACTCGCATTGCATATTTAACCCTGCGAAGTTGAGCAACTGCCCCCACGTTACGATTGGGCCCATACATGATGAGTGCATCCAAGGTAGTTTCACCTGAATAGAAAATGTACAAAGGATACATAAAATCAGCTGATATTTAGAGCAGGTTTAATCGCAAATAATAGACCCTAACTACCACTAACTTCTAGCTCGGTGGCCGCGTTCTCATCGAATAAGAAATTGTCAAAACTCTGCCTCCAGAACGTTCCTATACGATTTTTGTGTTTCGACTATTTTTGAAAACAGCTCACCATTCTCATCAGGGCTACCGCCATACCCAACTGTACCATCACACTGTAGATCTTCACAGCGGCTGCATCCGTCCTCGACAGCATCAAGCGAGCTTCCTCCCTTGAGAAGAGTTCTCCATGCTTCACGTGTAGCAGCCTGAAATGCCCATGTGTTGACCACGATCGGTGGCCCACCGGACTGTGAGGCATTAGTCCAGGATGAAGTAAATGCTACAATACAGACCATTAAACAAAGTCTGTGCAGTTTCATCACGGTATGATCCATAAAACCTCTGTGAGAAGCAAATATACGCAAAAAATATTGGACGAACTTATCACTCACACTGGCATTAGATTCCTGGAAGTGGGAACAGCAATTGTCTCTGTTTGAGTAGAAAATCGATATCGAAGACGAAGAAAGAATGTGTGCGAGCGAGCGAGCGAGCGAGAGAAAGGAAAGAAAGACATCGATTTGCTATTGAACGTGGGGTCCCCCATTGCAATGATTGAAGCCTGAAACCATTTTTTTTTCATAGGATCGTATTTTCTACGCGTAATTGAATTCCTTCCGGGCCAAATCCACGCCAATTTAGCGTTCGACGCTAAGAGTGTGGCGGGCTCAGTCAAATGACGTCGAACTATATCGTTGTCGGTTGAAATATACTTGAAATGGTCGATTTTTGCTTAATTTTCTCACGGCTGCGTTGCGATTTACACGCCATCTCCTTTCCAAAAATCGTAATAATTCACGCGTAGAATAATTACCAGAACGGTTCATGAACGGGTGTAAACTCAAATAAATAAAACAATAGGCACGAAACTCTGCTCTTGCCCTGTTATAAGCTAGCCGACAAGGTAACGATGATAATTATAGATAATTTTATAAACGTCGTTTACAACATGATATAGCATATTTTGTATTTACAGACATTAGCCCTCGTCAAGCAATCAGCAGATCTCATTTGGAGTCTTAGCTGGCGCCCCGAAGTCTTTCCAGTGACGCAAAATAAAAACGAAAACAGAAAAACCTTACGAGGATGTTTCTTTAATCAGTATCTATCTTACTCTGCATGTATGCTACTGTCATACAGAATAAATATGAACAGAAAACTACTAACACAAACTACAAACGGCAAAAGATTATATTGGGTCTATTTAATTTCAACAAAAAAGTTACAAGTTGCTCTCTCAATCCTACGTCAACTACATTCATCATCAACCTATATGCGCCTATTTCAGTTTACCTGATATCGAGGGCAAAAATGGTGCGTACTCACACGTCTAGATGGATAGAGCGCCTGTTAGGCTGACTGCTGCTGACGCAGGCGTTTGCACCGGCCGTAACCGGCTGCAATCGCTTCAAGTCGACGAACAGATACTCCGGTGTCTTTTCTTGTTGAAACTGCTAGTGGCAGCGAGCAAAGCAGCGACTCGGTCTGTAACCGAGCAATATACGATGAACGTTTTCGCCAATGTTGCAATGTAAATTACAATGCAGACGTTTGGCGTTCGTCTGCCATTAATGGAAACAGAGGTTTTTAAGCGGCTTGTCCTGTTGAGAATGTCTATCTCTATTGTCATCTTTAGGTAATCTCTAACCCAGTATAAACCGCCATTTTGTTCATGCTGCTAATATCGTCCCGATGGGTGGCTAAGTGTCGACTAAGAGATAAATGGTTGACGGCTAGATCCATCTGCTAATGCAGACACCGGACTCAGTCCAAGGTAGGTGACATCTTCGCTCTCCTGACAATTTGACTCCATTAATGCTCGGTACATATTTGGCTATATGCTGAGAGCAGAGCGGATGTAATAAAAAACAACAACAATTTTGTTATTGAGCACGTGCATAACTATATTCCTACCAATGTCGACCCAAGTAGATCATACAGGGCCAAAAAATTCAACTATTAAGCTCGTTTACGATTCAACAATTAACTACATCTGAAATTCAGGCCGATTATGCCCCAACGTTTGGAAAGGATCTCGGAACTGACAATGGACGGATCGACGAAAACAAGTTCCATTCGATGACCAGTCCTTGCTGGCAATAATACATAGATGAAGGGTGCTCGATAAAAAACAACTCCTGTCCAAAATCTACATATAAAAGAAGTTGACCGTACGCTTTGCACAGCAGGTTAGAACAGGTGTAACAATTATGTAATTACGTAACTGTTTACTTGACAACTACCTATGCCGGTAGATGTTATGTTTCCATAGAAACTGGAAAAAACCAATATCAAGCCGTTATTAAATTTTGGCCTTTAGAAAATTTACATCGGCGCTGTGTATGGCGATTTTTCACAGTCGTCTGATACCGTCAAATTTTGAACAGCCGGACTAAAACGTGGTCGTATCAGCCTTTAAATGAAGAGAAGAATGCTAAAAAGACAATACAACGACTATTAATAACCTCGAATGCTCATCAAATGCCCTACCACCAAACGCTGGTAGACGACTGTCAAATTAGGTGTTTGACACATCCGAAAAAAAAAACGTATTTGCTATAGATTTAAGTAATGATATAGAAATCTACCTTAATAATTTAAGAAAGTATTTTTATATAATGGTGGAAAGGTACAGTAAGATAAAGATAAAAATTGTTCGCAGGATTATCGGACAACATCATGCACATAAAGCAGGTATATCTTGTGTGCGTGTGTGTAAATTCGGACGTGGATACCTATTATGTGTATGTGATGTGAACAAATGGGTTACGATGTACCGACCTTTCAACCAACATGCTTTAGTTAATTAGTCACTCAAAAAAAAGGCGCGATAGCAATGGTCGGCATGACAAAAAGCTACAAGGTGGGCTACGGGTTGATTGAACAGCCGCCATATTTACCAAATCTGGCCCCAATCATTTTTTCCCTTTCCTAGGGTCAATGCTTCGCTCAAAGAATAGACTTTCATCAAATGAGGAGTACCTGACATTCATAAACACGTGCCTTGCAGACCAAGATGACAGCTACTCTTTAGACTGATCAAAATGTGGCGGTATCGCTGAGAAAAATGCATGCCATGCATATACATGTATCTAATAAAACTACGAAAGAAGAAATAAATTAAAACTTGACGAAAAAAATTACTTGTTTATGTGTTACCTTGGAAACTGTTCACGTAAATACCTTGACGAAAGTTTAAATTAGCATAAGGCGGGAAAGGTGTATGTTTAATGATTGGTATGTACGCGTTGGAACCATTTGGGTGCTATCATGGTTATAACTAAATATATGCATGCGCCATCTGCCTAGTGGGCAAATTTTTATGGCAAGCGTTACTTTAACTTCGAGCTAAAGCAAAATATGCGTGACAGAAACGCTCCATTCGAACAGTTTATCGTCGTCTTAGCATAGGTCTACCTAATTTAAGGTGACTCGCTTAAATTCTAAACCTGCAATCCTACATTTACGGGTACGTAACAGCCCTAACACGACACGGTAGTGGCAAGGTGACTTGTCACGTTCGATAGTCGAAGTCGATTTGGAGAATTTTCAAAAAAGAAAAAAAAAACGAGCTTTTCTTGAAACCCACGTCGGGCGTGTTTCCCAAAATCCTCAACCCATTTACAAACAAAAGCAAATAGGGAAGTCGTTTTATCACGTCACATTTTCCTCTGCTCAGACAATGGTCATGGTCATGCGATACGTCCCTGCAGTAGAGAACCTATGATTTGACTGGGTCAATCTACTTGTGACCCGCATCTTTAAATAATAAAAAAACCGCACTTTTTTTAAATGTTGCCGAACTATTTCAACTAATTGACATAGGCCCTTTGCGCGGAACTACTTCCACTGGTTCGCTCCACACGTATAAACGGTACATACCATCGTTGATCCCGTTATTACATATAACATCATAATTGACGTATTACATTTAAGAATTTCCACTATGATTGTTTGTTCCTATTTATTACAGTAGCAGATTGCCAGGCCCTTTTTCTTCATCCTAGACAGCAATGTATTTACATTTGCTAGAGCTTTTTTGTGAAACGAACTTTTTAAGGCACCTAATTTTATCAAAACTTCCTCAGATCACGTGGAGTACGAACTTTCTGAGAGCGAATCAGCCGCCAGATTGAATAAGATCATTTACAAGAATAACAAATGTTACGTTTTAGCACACTTAAGCCCGTAGCATACGAAAAATTGTCAATGATAAATCTTCTAGTTGTGTATATAGTACGTCTTTTCGCCCGGTAGAATGATCTCTTAAATTAATTTATTCAGTTATTATATTATATTACTAATTCAGCTTAGTCACGGTAGATCCTTCGCCATACAGGCAGTGTTCCGTTGCCCGTCTTAGAATGGGAGTTTTGATTGATCAGGGAACGCTCGAGGAATATACAGACAGGAAATTCAGGTATCGATAAAACCTGTTTGCTTGACTAGATAGGCTGGACATTCGGCCGAATATTTAAGTACACACCTTGAATTGGACGTGTTTCGTGGGGTCTCTCTATAAAGTCGATAGTGGCAAGCTAGCCGGCGTCCCTCCGGCGAGGTTTCTATATCTATTTATCAAGTCTTATTTTTATCTACATTCGGCACCAACCGCTTCGCTGGCTTGTATCAAGTAGAGTAAAGGACAGCGAAGCGGTCATGGTTTAAAGAAAAAGGCCCTAAAAGAAACGTTTGCTTTCCGTGTCCTAATGAAGATTGGTAAAAAAAAAATTAATAGCGAGTCGAAATCAACATTTCGTTCAGTATAGATGGTTCACAACAAACATAATTTATTTTGTGGTGACAATGTAGAGCATTATGGTCAAAAGAGATGGGACAGTGTGTGAGCAATACAGCTGCCGCGTGAAGAAGATCATGTAAATCGACAATAACGTAGCCTAAAATTATCAGCTTATCTTGTCCTAGGTTTGTAATCTTTTCCATAACTCAGCTCTTTGACCCCTGTGCCTTCGTAAGCTCTGTGATGCTTCACGTCCTACCCCTGATTTGCTTCAAGCTCGCAAGCAAAACCGCAGACCCATTTCGTACAAAAAAGTCAGAGTACATCATGTCCATTTTCTATGTTCATATACTAACCGCCAAGAGATCGCGAGTCGTTCTGCGTTTCTCTTGGCTTCATCTTCCGGATGTCGTGACATGGCTATGTATCCGCGCAGGACTAGAACTCATACCTCGGCTATAAAGCAAGCTTGCTCTCACGAAAGAACTACCGAAGCCTCTTTCTATCGAATTACTGCTGCATCCCCCTTCAATTGCTTTCCATTCGTGACAGAGTCTACGCTCATCGGTAGTGCGACCAATTCATTATGAATCAAATTAATCTGTTCAATATTTTCAGAACACGGACTGCCTTAGCAGAAAGGGCAGAAGTTATACGAGAGGGCGAGACCGAGGACAGCGATGCTATAAGGCGCACGGGATATACGTATAATGGCAATGAAACGGAAGTACCGCATAGGTCTTGCGTATAGTTGATGCTTCTTACGTAGCCATTACTAATCAGTAAAATACCGTCATCGTCATTATTTTGACGTTTCCTCATGATTACGTGGTAGTTCCAGAAAATAACTGTACGCCATATCTTTGTGCAACAGCAGCAGAGGCGGCAAGAAGTAGATTTAGTTATCAAATCAGTGCCACGTAATGCTGGTAGCATTTGATTAGAGATTACGCCATCTATTTTATTGCGGCGTCTAAATTACGCCTTCAATTGTTAATGGGAAAAATACATGATATCTTCCCGGACTGAGTTTGATACATCATTGGCTTGTTCGTATTATTAGTTATTGTCGAAATTACGTAGACGCTTCACTGATGCCAATTCGATCCTGTTACTAACGAGTTTTATACAATACAGACTTTTTTTTTTATAAAAAGCGAAATAGAGCAAACATTTAATGAAGGGTTTTCGTTAGACTTGAAAATGCCGCACGGTTTGCTTGTAAGCACAGCTCAGCAATCACAGTTCGAAAGATAATGTGATTAGTAAGTTTGATTGAGACTCACTTTTTGAGCGATAGACTTCAAGTCTTTCATTAGCTGATGAAGGTCTTATGTTTACATAGAGATGCTTGTTCTAATGGTATTTACCGATAGGTAACGTACGAATCAAACCCCAATCTGTACAACTGACACTGCGTTGTATAAATGAGGCGTAACTTTTTGCGTCTTTCCGTGCTACCGAAGCCCAACTGTCGCAATCTGCGTAGAAGCATACATATTTGGCAGGCTACCGAATACAAACAACAGTCGTTGAATCACCATCAGTAATAAACTGCACAAATGACACGTCTAATGCGTGAAATTTTATAAACCCGCACGCATATATATATATATACACCGATGGCTCATCTCAATCTAAGGTACGTTCACAAACTGCGCGTGTTTTTATTTAGTCAGAGATAGCTGTTAGATAAAGCCGCCATGCTCACTGATTGAGGTTCATAAGCGTACCTAGATAGATAATTCGTAAGGACAAATGGTGACACGTCTTCATAAGGAATGCCCTACGTGTGATAATGGACGTTCGCTTCAAAACTTTGTGTCTTCCATGAGCTGTGTCTAAAGTCAGGCTTATTGATGGGTGACATAACATTTTACCAGAACTATTAAGTCCTTCGAATTAAATCGGTAAACCCTCCTTATTAATAAAATCTGCGAATGCTACGTCTAGTGGGGGCTTGTATTTCGGACAACGTCTTTGGGTAGTTCAACTTAGCAAAGTAGAAGTTATCATGCTATGGAATCTAAAGAAAGCCTTATTATTGTGATATCTAATGCACGTCTGAACAGATTTATGATATGATATTTTTTTCCTTTAATGCGCCCATTACCATCGGCCGTTTTGGACAAATCGACCTGAGTATTGTAATATACTGGCCAGATTCTTTTTAGTCACGACGGAGAACGTGTAGTAATGACCTTTGGCATTTCTTCGGGGCAATCTGATTACGCTTTCCTTGCAGCGGCAATAGCTACCCGCCCATAAGTAGATAGATCAACGTTAAGACTTAATTCTGTTTGTTCCTCTCATGCCGAACCCAAATCTTGTTCATTAATGCGTACACAACTATCAGCAAGACGATCTTTTTAGACCAATCACCTTCAACCGAAACGATAGACTACAAAATGCTGGGTGTCCTTGTCACGAAGCTTTATATAGATGCACCAATAGAATAACAGCAAAACGAACGATACTACATTGCCTTACTATCAGTCTGTCACACTCGCTAACATACGTATGAACCCAGCAATAATACTCGCCAAAGCTTCGTCCCCGTTTTCCCTAACCGTCGTGTAGCTTCAAGCTCGCGCTTGAACGTTTCTAAGCGCCGTACAAGTAAGTTATACATAACTGTGGGCTGCTCGAAGTAAACAATAGCGACAGTAACCGATCTTCTTTAGTGGCGGGCTGTTCTGTCAGGGTCGTGCGGTCGTGCTTGAATGATCCCACCAATAGCTACGTACAGAAAAGGAACCAGTGCTCCGGACGATGGCGACCCATGAGCATATCGGCCGGTAAGCGTAGCAAGCCGGACAGCAAGCCGACAGTCGGACGAATCGACGGCACCCCGATACGATGATCGGACAGAAAATTGTAGTACAGGCGTACCTACCAGACTAACTTTAGCGGCTTTCGATCTCTAGCATGGCCAGCCGTCTGGTGACGACCTCATCGCGTTGACAGAGAACGCTACGGCAGCGCAGTAACACACAGCGTTAACAGCAACTCAGATACACATGAAAAGAGTAAAACATCGAAGAGAAAAAACATATCTCTTTCGCTAGGTTGAAAAACAGGAAACATGGGCCGACAGAGTCGCCGCTTCGTGGTAACCTTTGACATCTGCTCTCTCGGCCGTACGATTATTATAATCATACCTTGGCGGGCGTACAATGAAGTTCCATAGATATATGTTGCGATTACTGGCACCGTTGGAATTATGTAATGCATAATGGAATTATGTAACGTTGAAACTGTCCTCTGCTGCATAAGGTGGGCCAATTATTCACTCTTGTTTTATGGGTTTTTTTAAAATAATGTTCCCAATGTTTTAACAACACTGTCATTGGACAATGTGGCTTGCCGTAATTTATTTATCTCGTGGTATACGAAAAATGATATTGACAGCCTATGAACGACGTAGTAATCATTTTGTTGGCTACAAGCGAGTGTGCCTGTGTTGCGTTTCACCCAACATCAGATTTATTTTTACATTTTTAGGAACCAAGGTGTTAAGCCTAAGTGAGCCTGCCATCTTTCAACCAGTTTTTCGAACATCTTCACATTATCCGCACATGGTACATCGTAATGTAATACGATGGTGGGCAATGAGACTTTGAGACTGATAGCGGTTTGGCTTGATGGGCAACGTCGATGTGCAAATCCACCAGCGGCTATCATGATCACAAACATAGCCTTTGTTCTCGAAAAAAAAACACTCCTGTGAGCATGACAGATGATGAACAAGGTTAACCTAATAGGATTCTACTACTGATAATAACGCTAGACTTTGCCTGACTAGGTTCCGATTAAATATGCTTGTTTGCAAACAGTTGAACGACGATTATAGAAGATTCATGATGCCCTCGGATTATGCGTTCGACCTACGTAATGACTGAACTTTGTGAGCCAGTTCGGATATTTGCCGTAAGTTGAACTAAGTTATTGTCTTTAGTTAGACGTTCATACGTGCGTCAACTTCGTGTAAAAAGTGTGCTCGCTAAACTACGCATTCATGTTTATACTTGCCAAGTGAGATTATGTATAAGAGTAGAGGGCTGAGGATATAAATGTTACCCGTGTTATTCTTTGCCATAGCAAATTTCAATTTGGTGATGATAGACTCGATTGACAACGATATTTATATAGCCTAGTATACTTGGTATTTTCCATCACTATCCTGTTATATGGGGTCTTGCACGTCTCATATAATATGTTACCAAACTGAACGCTCCGATGAGGTGGGGTCGATGTCATTACCGTGAGCAATGCGTGAAACTAAGTTTTTGCACGGACGTTTCGAACATTGCCCTCTTTACTTGGGTGACTGCACTATACCGAAAAAAGCCCAGATTATGTACAGACTGACCCAGCAAACATGGTAGGTCAAATTTAGTCTCATTTCACGTTACATTCATCCGCTACACTGATTTCTATCCGACAGTCTATAAACGTTGCTTATAGTTATGAGCGAGCCTTGAATTCGTCGATAAGATTCGGACGGTAAGATGAACGGATTTTACTGAAACAACTAAAGTGGAAATTAGCGTGGCCAAAGTCAAACACATTAAAACCCGTTTGCGATAGCTTTTTTGTATATATATATATACATATATTATCATATGTTTGTACTATAAAGTAATGTTGGTTGATACGTAAACAATTTCGTAATTACTGCAGTTGTTTGGTGCAATGCAGGATATTCTAGATAGAAATGTAGATTTTTTTCAAACGCTTGACGCGATCACTTCGACCGTTGTGTTATAAAAGCTTTCTATTTATCATTGTCTATCAATCTGATCATCTTACATCATAGATTCATTCACGAGATCGGCGGGGTTCGTGGGGTGAATAGCATTCACGACGAATTCTTCAGTACCTCTGGCTATTGGCCAATGGGAATACGCTGGATCAATCAGAGGTCATTTACACGCAGCTTTAACATATCTCGCTATGTAATGACTTGCGGGAATAGACTTCTGAAATATACAATGATGTGCCTGCTTACTACGATATGTCTGATCTTATCCTCACGACATCATTGAAGCAACGCTTAACCTTTATTTCCCAAGCGAGCTGGCTCAACATGAGTCTGTACGGATACGCATCCAAATATAGCACGACTCTCGTCATAACGCGCCACAACAGGGCTCTTCTAGCCATCTCTAAATCGCAAGAACGAACTAACTAAAGTGTGCGAGGTATGTCTATACGTATGTGTGAGCTTTGTGTGCTTAATACTAGCACTATTTTGTTGGCCTTGTTGCCAAGAACGTTGCCGTACTACGGAAGTCTATGACAGGCACCAACGTATCGTACCGCAAGCGGCTGTACCCGATCAATTTGCTTGTGTGACTGCATTCCCCCTCGAAGCGGCACTCTTCCTATCCTTCATTGCCCTTCTCATATCTTTGCTAAGTGATCGCGCGTCTTGTGCACAAACACATAGGTCGTGCCCGCTCATCGCCTGCCACTATCGCTCCATTGACGCGGCGGATAGGGAGCTGTTGGCAAGTATCTCTGCCGCCCAGTTGGCTTATACCGGAGACGAGAGCGAAGGGCAAGCACAAACCGATTTGTGCTGTCGTTCAACACTGGTAGAATATTTTTCAGAATGAAGTGTCGTCGAAAACGATGTGCGCTGTTGGCTCTTGCCGAAAAATTCAGTTGTTGTCGCTGTTGCGTGCAAACAGCATCGCCAGAACAAAAATCTGGTAAAACGAAGATATGTTTCATCGACAACGCAATGATATAGTCACGACCGCTGTCTCCCTACTCTCTTCGCCGCTGCTTCTCTCTGTAAGGATTTTCTCATCGCCTCCCTGTTCGGCAATATGGCGGCGTCGCCATTCGCGACGATCCTGTACGTACATGGAGGCTGGCAGCGAAGGCTGCAGTTTTCCGACACGACCCAGTCACCGTAGATGCGAGGGCAGTTTTTCGCTGTTCTCGGTGAGTTTCGAAACGGCGCGCGCCGCACGGCACCCTTCTCGCTGCGGGGAGGAGCAGCGCGAGAGGAATAGAGCGCCAGATCATGGCACGACGGTGACCCTGCTGGATTTACGGACGTGTGCACTGTGTGTGATATATGACAATACTACATCAGGCGAACAGATAGATTGCTAAAATACCGCTGAGTGGCGCTGGTGCTGCGGCGGGGAGCGCCACCGCTACTAGCAGCAATACCGGTTTGTGGTTGACCCGTGTAACTTCTCATTTCTAATTATGTCTACCATTGATTGCAGCGTCTCGCGCGACGCGGGAAGGGAAGGCTAGATAAGGGGGAAAAAGCGAAAACAAGCCTTAACCTCCGTTATTTAGTGGCCGACGGCTCTGGTCTAGTACGTATTGTACGAGCGAATCAACTCTCTAAACTGTCGTTTACCCTCCACGTAGCTGACTTGTCGCGGAACAACCTGGGCTTATTTTTGGATGCACACGCAGACATGGAGAAACAATATAGGTAGGAAACTTAACCGCACAGGTTTACCTCCCCATCGACACGGAGTAGCATCGATGTATCAGCTGAATGAAAAGCTTTCGAAGATAGGAACGGTACGATGTTTTCCGCAGTCGAGTAATATCACTGTGGATTTGTTTCGTCGACGTCTTGACGAACTGCTAAATGGTCGTTCAGACGGGCTGACACGAACGAATTGAGAACAATCTTCATATAGACGAAAACCAAGACAAGCTACCGAAGTAAAAAGAATATTGTAAAGTCGTGTATCGCTTCTTTCAGACGAACACTTGGCCAACGATATAATTATTATACGATCAAGTTCTCAATCAGTTCTTGATAATATCGCTATCAAGTAAGATAATAATAGCTAAATCTTGCGAAGTAATTATTAGTACATCCTCACCTAATTATCATCATCAAATACATCATCATATATCAAATACATCGATCTCGTATATGCTCCAATCCCACCAGAGTCCTCTGGTGATAGAATAAACAATATATTCCGGTAGCTAGAGCGTAACGCAAAACATCAGGCCATTCATTCTACAAAAATAATCAGAACGAGTTTCTGAAATACGGTTTCTGCTACCAGATTTATTCGAAAGTTAGTAACACTACATAAAGCGGATTAGCAAATGAAAAGTTTGTGAGCCAGTCTATATAAATATAAAAATTGTATTATCTATGCTCAAAAGAAAGACATCAGGCAGTTAATGTAAATCAGCAACAAGGAATTCATTAAGTAACAATCTACCTATGTATTATACAAACAAATCCCGGCAGAAGCATCATATATGTTGCCACTCGCGTCGGGTGGGAAGGTTAACAGATCTTTCTTTCGCCTTCTTTGTCCATATACAATATCACATGAGAGCCTAATGAGGCATCCGACTAAGTTACGTATGTTTTAGGTACTTTCCCTTGACAAGCACGTTTTGTCCAAGATGAATGCCAGCATACTATGTTAGTGTGTAAAGTCGCTGATTATTAGAGCATCTGATGGTCTTGCTTGGCTATTTGTGTAGCCACGTTCGCGTACAATCGTGATATAGCTTTTTGACAGCTGGTTTCGAGAAAAGGCGGACCGACGATGCTCAAGTGGCATAGTAATTGTGCTTGACGTAGAGTAACAGGTCTTGATTTAGATCTCATTGACAGGAAAGTCACCCAGATCGTTGTTTGTAACACCACTTTTATATTTAGGCAGAAATGGTGGCAGGACACCTAGAAAAGGCCCGAACGGTTCGGAGTGCTCGGGTTCTTTTCGTTGGTTTTTCCTTTTTGCGGCCTGCGTTTTGACATGAAGGATGTGGAAGCCGCTCTCATCAGCGAAGTAATCGACAATTTTTATTAGTCCATTTGGATCTGTATAGCCATAACGGCCACGAACTGACCCGTCCTCCAGACGTTCCTCTTGTCGAAAATGCCCGCTTGGGTCTTCTGGCCCCGCATCAGAGCCGAATGTATAAGTTGCAGTATCGGTGTCCTGCCGCTGGAATTGATTACGAACGCTAGTTGGGATGCTGGACTCCACACCACGGCCGGTCTTTCTACAATTGCATTCTGCCTGAAATCATAAAAGAAGCGTATCTTTATAATTTGTATGTACCAAGAAAGCGTGTATATATAGAAAGCTATAAATATTCACCGAATATATATAGCTTCGCTATTGATCAAATATCGAAATCTTGCAAATGGATGTGTTTTGCAAAAAATACTGCTACAACCATTAAGATTCCGCATAGACGTCTTCGTGAGCTCTAGAATAGAAAAATGTCGACTTGACCTTTTGCTTACGTTTTTATTGTTCGCTCAATATACCTGTACGCTCCCAGCCGCAGATTTTCGCGGAGCAGAAATACAAGAGCTAAGTCAAATGTAACTGTCGAAACTGGTGAACCCCGTTTTTTATAAGCAGCACCTTTGAGTACCGAGTACCGCTCCGAAAGAACAGAGCCTGAATGCAGGTCCTTTGTTTGCTGGCACTCTCGTGACGTACTGAATAAAACGAAGAAAAGCAACAGTAAATGCAGAAGGAACAGAAAACAGGACGATCGTCTATCGGAGTGGTTGTAGGTAAAGATGAAGACGATTTCGGATTGGCCTTCTGGTCATTGCAAACAAATCAATACTTCAAATAATCAGGCGACCCAGAGACACTGAGGAGCGAAATAGAAATAAAGCGAAAAGGAATAAACATACGGTGCGCCTGAAGGCCAGTGTGCGAGCCCAGGATGATACGAACTTATGGGAATATCCAGTCAGACTCGTTTCTCACCGGTGGCGCGCGTTCAATAACAAAGCGAAGTTCATTCTCCTTAAAAGTTTGAACGACATCTCTTTATACAAATGCAACAACGAGTCGTATCAACAAGAGCGGCAAAACAACGCGATGCGAAGAGGAGCCCAGCAGTAGGAACTTTACGGTACATCGCAATATTATTCTATACACGTTTCCCATGTCAGGCCGTACTACGTCTTTTGCCATAAATGCCGGTGCTGTCTGTTAGGTCAGCACGTCATCAGGGACCGAAACCGCGTACATTCTTTGTGCCTATTTCATCTCTAAGGCCCATCCTGATCGAAGAGTCATTGCTTTGAAACGAAGACAATAACAAACTGCCAATGGTGGAGAAGATCGCATCCTGCAAGTGTTTTTCCTCGCGTCAATTATCTAAGTATATTATGCGCAAAAACACTGCGACCTGTATGATTAATATTCGAAGAAAATGAGGTTTACGAGTTCTACAAGGTTCATTTTGTTGATTCATCAATTGTTTTATGATTTCTTAAATTGCATAGAGGTTCCTGGTTGGTTCATGTCTATTCCAGTATGTTAAGTGTCCTAAGCCTGACAGAATGCTACAAAGCGATACGATTCGCCGGCGGCCTAAAGAAAAATGAAAATAAGGCACATTTATATTTCGAAATCCTCTCCTGACGACATGATCTAGGTCACTTCAATGTATTGGAGTAGTCCATATTGAATACGCGATCCTATTGTGAATGAATATTATTTCACCTCTCAAGAGTAGCTTATCCTCCATGCAAATTGTCTTTGAGGATATGCCAACCAGACGCACTACTTAGTTAACTTTCAATTTGGCAACGACTGAGAAACATTAATGATGGTTTTAAATCTAAAAAAGTTACTCAAAACAGAAGTATATTAACTTGTTGATTAAGATAGAAATTAGTCGGTGCAGCGTAACAATAATAGAAATAGAATATAACCTATTACCCGGTTTATCTTGTACGCAGATGCGTAATTATCAGCATGTGGTTATTTCATAGAGATTTTGAAGAAGATCCTATAAGTTATTTCCCTAGTCTTGTACCTAGTCATTTCGCTTTTAACTACAACTTACGTGGCGAGAAAATAAAGTAGATGATAACAATAGCAACATTCTCCTAACACATAAAATACATATGCAATCTTCAATCACCCATGTGCTATGTGTATGATATGTGACATTGTTCCAGCCATTATTGTACGTTGTCGTCTTTAAGGACATATATCAGGAGATAGTTAAGCCCTTTAAGTTATACAAGTCAAACACGGGGTTCAAGATACGTCAACTAAACAGTAGATGTATAGGTCTCGCATATATTGATATTATAATTTCTGAACTTCCTTCTTAATCATATCCTTTTAGCATTTTTATGAGCATGATTGTTCAGCTTCTTTTTTTTTCTTTCTTTTCTTTTATCAACTAGAAGTTAAAAAGAACCATTAGAAACATCGATTTCGCTTGCGATTTAGCATCTATAAAGACTTCAATGGAAAGCCGTAACATAGAGCTAGTGACTCTATATCACTCGCAGAAGACAACGTCTGCGCAAATTCTTCGCCGCTATCCACCAATCAATCAATCCTTATTCTCATATAATTGCGTTGCAGTTCAGAAAACATGGCGTATACCCGAACAGCGACGGGACAATAGGAGTTCGGCTAAGAAAATTTGTTCACCGTTTTCATAAGTCACCGTATATCAACAAAGCTATAAGAGAACGAAAAAAAAATTAACCCCTTATAGCGCGTATGAGGCAAAGCATTTCGACACATTTTTGTGCCAGAAACCCCTCTATCCTCCCTCTTTGTTTCTCAGCATTCGACGCTAGCGCAACCAACCTATGGCATCGTGCATCCGCTTAAAACATTTACCTGGTCGTGTCTTTAATGGGGATGAGCAGGAGTAAAAGGGAGTCAACAAGGCAGCGTGACCTGTGTGGGCTGAGCTCGAATCGACTAAGCGTAATGGAGCCCCCAACAACAACACACAGCCACCACCTGGCAGATTAAATCTACTTTTACTATTATCAGGACCAGCCAACACTCTGCGGATAAACAGCATGCAAAACTGCTCTAAGTACCGTAAGTATCATAACTGAACAATTGTTATAATGTTCCTAACACACACGGCCGTGAAACCGTATCATGCACTATTACGAAGTAGCCCGTACAAGAGTATGTGGGTAGAGCGCGCGCGCGCGCGCGAAACGGAGCAGATCCCTCAATGAAACGCGTGGTTGGCCGTTATTTAGAGAGCTAAGAGAACAAATATACGCTTAAGGAACGATGCTAGTTCTTCACTGATTAGACGTACCAGACGCGGCCACAATAGCAGTAGACAAATCAAACGAAGTCGTGACCGGCTTCAGCTCTACTGACGCCTAATTGTTTGTGGAAAGATGCTGAAGTTGTGGACACTGTGTACAAGCCTCCGTTTATAAACGAACGGCAGAAGTAACGAGCTAAGGTAAGACGAAAGAAGGCCAAAATATTGAGTACGCCCCGTCACAGTATCACAGGGGTCAGGTGATAGGTAGAACCAAAATTTCGATATTTTTAAAACCTTAGAGTAATTGTAAGGCTGTAATAGGCGATTAAAGGTATCAGCTTTACTGCAGAACAGCTCAAAACAGTGATCTTCATCGACACATTATTACCGACACGAATAGACAAGCGCGATAAAATTTTCAGCGGGACGTCATTGAAAAATTGCGGTGGCAATGGTAATAATAATGATACCCCTTGCTACAGTTAGCGCGCACGTAGCGTTCACCGATAGCACGGGGCTATGAATGGCAGGAAACGATCAAATGGAACCACGGAATGACCTTTCGTATTTGAAACTCGAGGTCTATTGAAAGGTGCTAATTACTTCATTTAGACACAACGTTTTTTTTTATAGGCGTAGTCGGCCAAGCATATAGCCCATCTAAATTTGCAGTGCTTATTATAATCTCAATAGCTTAATGATTTACACCAAAATACTTGCCGGGCTCTGAGGGTGAATATGTTCATTTACATAGCAACAACAGCCAGATGGATAATTTAGAAGTCTTTTATATTTCAACGAAGTAACTGAACGCTTGGGTTATATTTACCACTCCACAGGCCATCCAAGTGGCAAGCGTTATCAGCGCCGTACTCCACCGTAGCCATCCGCGGGCAAACATTTTTCAACGTGCTTGATATCTTTCAGTCCAAGTCCAATGGGGAACGTGGGTGTTCCGCTGAAGAGGGCACATATGCAGGTACACAATGCTACTGGTCGCACTTCAGACACTGCGTGTATCACGGAATAATCCGCATGGGTGGGATGCATGCATCCGCATCTGACAAGGTTCTCCGCTTAACTGAAGTCCTGCGCATTATCACCATCTATGAGCCTACGGTATCTCATGGTTCTTCTTCTCCATTAAACGTGGATCGCTGCCCGCGCGCACACGGCGATGTCGATCGTCACCTCCTGTACCGCCTTCCCCTCACCGCTCTCGTGCAGGGGCGGAGCCTCGTGAGGTCGACCGGTCGTTACCGTTGTTCAACAATGAAACAGTAACTTGGACAAGGCAACTGAAAAGACGTATAGCACTTACACGCAGTTGATAAGTCATACCGACTGATCATCTTCGATTAGCTTCATTCAATGCACAAGCTCAAATGAAACTAGCGAATAACGAGAGGTTAACCCCTGGATCACGGAGATGTCAGATGCCGGGTTAGAAATTTAGTTTAGCTACCGACCTACTTGCTGCATCCCCTTCAAAGTATGTCTTCCGCAAAACTTTCTCAAGATTAACAGCGAGTAGGCGGTGCTTTATGGTGCTTTGTGGATTGGACGACGTAAGTTTCTCGCGGACGGTTGTGGGTGATCGGATACCGTGATGTACTCTTTAAAAGATGTATAGAAATTTCGTCTGGTGGGTTTTGTGCGACTCTTCAGAGAACGCTTGAGGTGCCTTGGGCTCTTCAACGCATTGATTGTTGTGGTCGCTGGTTTACCGACCCAACGGATCCTCGACCCATTACACGGTTAAGGCAGAGGTCAATATGGAAACGAAAAAATCGGGAAGCGCACCTAATAAAACAGTATTCCGAATGACGTGTTAACATTCTCTCCAGAAGGTAACGTGAGCGCAATTGCGGCTAGCCAATCTGTTCAAAAACACATAAATACAATTTAGGAACTTTGACTAATTGCTGGTTTCTTGCTAGGAGATACTCACTCTGAAGGTCAACACACTTGAACTAAACATTAGACGGAGATCCCATCGATAGGTTCTTTTAAATTGCGGTCTGATAGATTTAAATCTTTCACTAATATTGATAACGCACCTGAACGTGACGATCCTAGTCAACACTAAGGAAAGGTAAACGAGTGGCTCAAGCAGTGCCAAAATGAGATACGCACCCTAAGATAGCGTCGTTGCATTGCATAATATTAACTATAATAGTATTAAGCACATCGAATCTTTGAGATACATCTTGTTCTCCAGGGAGCCATAGAACAAATCACTAAGACTACTTTCATACATGGTTGGAACTGACTTAGTCAAAGGGCTGACAAAGTACTTCCTCAAAAAATCGCTGATTAAGTACAAATGGCTTAGGCGTTCGGAAGTATGTGCGTGCTTTCAGCTTCATTCATTTTCGTATAGTTAAATGCGAGCGGTCCTCACAACCGTCGCACCAAATCGCCCGCAGCTGCCGACATTCTTCGAACCTTCAGTGGATCTCTATGGGCTTAGGCCACTCGGTATAACTAGTCAACGTCAAAGAGGTATATAACCTAGAAAATCTGGTTCTAATGATAAGTGATTTAGACAACAAGCCAATTCTATGCAAAGATACATCGCAATAGGCTAGAACTGAACGTTCACGTCCACTCTTTACAGTTAGTATGTCAGCGAGCCATGATTGGTCTCCTATCCAAGTTTCATAGCTGGCGGATGCCGCCACTATCACTGATCTCTTACGTCCATTAAACGCTCGCAAACGAATATGGACGGTTGTCAGTAGTAGTAGTTCATGTTGGACTCTTTGAAGCCTCAATGTGCTGGCCCTGCCGAGCGCTTTTCAACAACACCAACAGCAATAACATGAGTTGTGAATGCCAAAATCTCCGTGTGTATATTTATCTGTCTAAGAGTGTGCGTGTGTTCGTAACTACCCCGATTCTCTCCCGAGCCGAAGAACTAGGTCTGGGCCTTTGAGACTTCATAAGGCGAAATCAAATCGCGTCTTCGACTGCCGTCGTGACCAGAGGTCGCGCCCTTCGGCCTAATCAGAAAGAGCGGCGCCGAAATGCCGACAAGCCAAACTTCATCGACCGTCTAAGGCTACCCGTCCGATAGACGTCTACAAAGGGACACTGCCCTAGTAAGGGCCTAACCGGAACAGACGAGATTGGGCGTTAGCAGGCAAAGGACCTGGAGGACCATGTCAGCAAACCGTGACGAGATGCTTCTAACTGTGTATAAATGAGAGATGCTGACCTGTGTGTACCACACTTCAAGTTAAGTAATAATAATATTAAAAGAAACAGATATTATCAAACAAAACATTGGTTCTATCTTCATACTAAGTGGCACGTATTTATATCTCTGTCCAGTGATTGAGGACGAGTGCTCGTTGCAGTCAGCCTACAAAGTACTGAGTAAACCAAAAGCTAATATGAACGATGTACTCTATAGTAAATTGTCGAACATTATCCAATGGAGCATAGGCGGGTTTTTTCAAATATTGTTAAAGGTCTATTGAACATAAATATATAGAATATTAAAAAGCGTATACGTGCAAATATGTTTTAATTTAAAAATGATTACAAGTGAAAAAAAGTGATAAAACAGATAGACTTTTAATCTATTTTGTGTTTTCGTGCGCCATTATTAAATTGGCGAGCTGACGTGTGGGACATTCGAATTGCATAGCCGGCTTGCCACAGAGAAGACTATTTCGACAACTACCATGGCTTATCTTGAAATGCAATATAACCTGATAGTTTGGCATATAGTTTTTTTTTTTTTTTACTAGATAACATCTTAGATCTGATCCATCTTAGATATTTCACCTCTCCTGTGTGCACTGATGGTACAAATTTTATTGAATCTGTTACTCTAAAACCCGTGGTACAACAGAGGATACCGTATACACCCCAAAAGAGTAGTAGTGCGGCATATTGAGGAATAGCAACTACGCAATAACTGCGCGTGAAATCATCCTGCCGCTGCCGATTATCCGGTACGATCCGATCGGATAAAAGCCCCCTGAAGTGATGTATCGGAGATCATCTCGAAGGGTCGTCGCAGATCTCGTAGAGATAATCCGTTAGCTATAATTGATACTGTTCATATTTCCTAGACCGATCGTTTTCATCTCTCGGTTTTTGTTTTAGTATAGCTGATTTTAAAAAGCGGCGTCATGTAAATGTTGCGCCTGAGAAATGAACAACATATGCCGTTATTTGACATAAGCAGGTTGTTCGCGCATTACAAATCGTCTAAAGGAAAACACATAAATCCGGTTGAAAAGCAACAAAAAAAAACCGCCTCATTAGCACTTCATTAGCTAACTTCGCTAGGGTAACTTTAGTAGCATCAGAATATCGAAAGAAATAAACATATTTATTATGCTAACGCCAAAAATGGGTGCAATAGCCGGTAAATGCCTCAATTGGCCGAGTATTTAGCTAGAAATGCTGTTCCAAGCTCTATACTTTTCCCCCCCCCAGTTTACTTATGCTTAAAATCTTTATGAGTCACGAGTCGAAAACTGACCTCAACTAGTGTAGTAGTATGAATAATCTTAAAAAAAAAACCTAATCTTTATTTGGTCACCGATAAGCTGAATGTTGTACGCGAACAACGTTCTGATCTATACAGTCTAATCTGTTCACACAGCCAAAGCATTCATTGAAAGTGGGCTTCATTGACAAAACCCTACTCTATAAAATGCTACTCAAACGATCTATCTGTCGTTTTGAGGAACATGGCAGGAACATCAGCAGCACGGTATAGCTTACCCCGTGCCAGCCCGTAGTTGTGGCGAGCGTGATGATATTTTGTGCAGTTTTAATTTGACCAGGAACGATTCTACGAGATGTCGGCTCGTGCAAACGTGTGCGTCGTCTTTATGTTGTTATGGTTGTCGTGTCCCCGACAGCATCATCGTTCGTCACTGCTGCTGCTGCTGCTGCTGCTGCTCCTTCTAGGCTAGCGACTGTTAGTGCCAAAAAATTCATCATACAACGACCGCATGGCCTCATCCAGGACGACGATTGACGAGAGGATAGAGTTCCATTTGTTTTCTTCAGTAGAATTTAACTCACTCGAATATTAACACCAGGCAAGTGAGTTTCTGCTAGACACATCAGAAACCGTGTATGGAAGCGTGTCATCAGCTGGCTGGGGACCTCCAGATGGGAGTTGTGAGGTCACGACAACTAGCGCTCCGATCGTCTTGGCTCTTTATCGTCATCGTGGGCCAAAAGAGGCAACAAATACCATCACTTTCTTCATCTCCCAACGCCGCAATCATCATTGCTAGCACGACCATCATGATTGTCACAATAGCTGTATTGAAGAGGGCTGCCCTGTACAATATCCCTGCAAGTAACATACCCCGGTACTCATCTGAGAATTCGCCTAAACACTCCTCATCGATCTTGCTTTCCTTCCGATAAGGTACTTCACACAGTTTGGAACCGCATTTACTCGTCATGAACAAGACGAAACTAACGTTCACGATGAAGCCTGTCAATGAGCGGGCGACCATATTCACGGAACATCATTATTGAAAAGGCAATAGTTTTATTAATACACGTTACCTAATACATCTGACTTGTGAAGCGTTCGAACGCCGAATTTAGCACCGGAAAGTAATATAGTGATACGGCAATTGCGTCAGTTTCCCAGTGCAGCCCACATGATCGGCGTGCACAATCATAGGTTCAAAACAGCATATTTATATAAGGATTACTAATTGTTTACTAGCATGGTCATATATTATATAGCAAAGAGTATCAATGGTGACGCAATTACCAATGGAGGCACAATGTTTCAGGCAGACTAATCTGAATTTCGCATAACGTTAGGGAATGATACAAATGTATGATCTATCAAACTAGAGGAATAAATATTCGCGACAAAGCAAGTAAGCTTTATAGGGTATTTAATGCACAATTCCTCAACAACAAACGTTATAAAATAATTTTTGACAGTTTACGCTACTGAAGATCTAACATAGCTCAAGCTAGTGTAATGTTATTTATTGTTAGCCTGCAGTCCAATATTGGCTAGTGAGTGTTTTTAACCGGATGTCCTAGCACTCGCTGGTACTTGATAGCTTTGACGTTGCCCCCAATCACACTCACAAATTGTTCGGTCGCCTCTTTTCGGAGCCTACAGGCGCAGGCGACCGCTATGTACTGGGCATTTTTCTCATAACCCCCGAAAAGCAAAGAAGAAACGAGACTGTAAAGCAAAGAGAAGAAAAACCCAGTAACAAAGGAGATAACGGTGTCTCGGTTACTTTCAGGCTCCTCACTGTCAATGTGTCCACTCAAAATGTCATCCTTTATGCATACACAGAAATACAATGTCCTTCTACAAAAACCAGCTGCTGACAATGCGTGCTTCAGTAAGAGGAAAGGCGCTTCAGTCCTGAACTAGGTATGGATCCTAGCATTCTACATATCAAGCAGTAACATGCCATGCACGTTTAACCAATTTTGTATCAAATCGTATGGCCTAAGATTAGCTTTAGTAGAATACGCATGGTTCCTCTGTTTCATACTGGGTCGAGGCATTCGCTTCTTCTAAATATACCTTTAACATTTGAGCGCTTACAATTTATAAACAAATTATCTATGCTAGGACCATCAGAACGATTGTAGATATTATATCTATATTTTGACAAACGGCTTGTTTGTTAATTCGGTTTCTAACTGCACGAAAAACGATTTTTATCGAACCATATTTATCCAGCCCAGATGGCCGCTTTCGGTGCCAATTTTTTGAAGTCACGCCTGCATATACTTATATTATGCAGAATGTGTGTAGACATTTTAGAATCGTCCACTCTTTCTCGAAGCTTAGCGTTGAAATCGACCGACTTGAATATTGGAAGTGAGCGTCGTGTTCAAATCAGACATCACGTGCTCTTAAGCGTCAGCCACACAAAGGGCATACCGTTAGTACGTCTACCTACGTAGCTTTGAAGATTCTATCGTACTGTGCTCTTCGCCGTCACCGTCTTCCATGACTCAGCCGAACAGCCCAGAAACAGGGTCGTCACAGACCCAATCGAAAAATCGCCTAACGATTCAGACAAAGAGAGCGACACGGCATCACAAAAAATTGCGGTGAGAACTCCATCAGGCGCTCTAGTACGACAGCGTATTGATGGACGACGCCCACCTATCTAGCTTGTAGTACTAGTTGTACAAGTACATATTGAGCGATAGATGGTAGAGGATTATGCTTCGAACGCTACATGTTGGACCATTATATCCTTTACGTATGTTTCGTTAAGCGCATGCGAACGTTGTTTCTAGCTTTTTGCTAGAGCAACTCGGACCGCTTTACGACGTTATTGGGGCTCAGAGTCCAGCTTCGGTATCAAACAAAGTTAACATTTTCAAAGATAGAAATTTCTGTAGCCATGTACTCACTGGTTAATATATGTTGCGTTATTCAATACCGTCAAACCATTTTGTGGCTTTTAAAGGCTAGCGAATTCTAATGATTATAAAAAAAAAAACAGTCTAATGCATCTAACAATGTGCTGGCTGCTGTTCCATACATTGCAAATTTCGTTTCGGTAAATGGTCACTTACGCCTTACAAATCTAAGATATCTATAAGGTGCATCTTATTTGTTATACCATATGCAATTACATAACACTTTGTTTATCTAGCATCATTGTGGTACAACCGAACGTCTGCCACCGTAAATCGTCAAAAAAAAAATACGGTATTTACTCAAAAGGCAGGTTTTCAAGAGAAAAAAAATACCCTTTCGTAGATTTGCCCCAACTTAACGAAACGAAGGAACGGAACAAGGAAAGCCGTACTGTCGTACACAGTAATACGTTCCCACGAGATAGAGGTAAATAAGCTGTTTCCATTCTTTATGAGTTACTACCCCGCTCAATTACTTCAGAGAAGCTAACAGCAGGCGAGCGAACTGTGGTTGCCTGCTTTCACCGGTAAACATATCGCTATCGTATCCGTACCGATTACTTCCCGATGTAATTTGCAATAAATGTCAAAATGTCGATCTTGATTTTGTTTTACGTAATATATGGGTATCTACGATCATATATTATCTGAGTGTCTATGAGAGTAAAACTTACAAATGGCTTCTGAAAGACATGAGATCGCTTTGATTTAACCCTATGATTTTGACTGTTTCGTGAATGGTTCGATAGTATATTTTAGCAAACGACAAAGATCCGCAATTCCACAAAATGCCATCTGCAGAAAAAGTGATACATTAAACAGCTGCTTGTTCATATGCGGTTAGGGTATAGCAGCCAGCAATTCATTACTAGTCTCCGATCAAGGGATTACTCATTCACAACAGATGTCACCAGCTTCATTGAAATCGGACATTTTCCTAATTATTTAATATGAATCAGATAAAAAAAAAATGGTAAAGAACGAGGCATCAACAACTAGAATCGGCTCGGAGGCATCTTTGAAACATTTACACGCTACGTGATACAAAACGAAAAGGAATGGGCAGGGTTTCTTCTAACAACATATAAATTACGCAATTTTTTTTCAAATATACACAAATATATACGATGTTTCCAAGTTACAAAAATAACTTCTAGACAGCAAAGAAGAGACGATAGCGATTTAGAACATAGCTTACTTATGGTACTTTGAAGCACTGCATGAACAAGATATTACATATCTGTATTCACCACTTAGAAACGCCCGGCTTTTTATTAGCCACTAACTCGGTCTTCTGGATAACGTTATAAAGTCATTAGTGATTCTTCTGCGATCTTTTCTGATAGATCCCTATCTTCCCCATTATGCATGTATACAAAGAAGGTATGCACATATTGGTAAACAGGAGTAGCCAAGTAGGTTTGCTGCGGTCGGTAGATTTGCCATAACCTTAAAAGTTATTACGCCATCTTGAAAAACCATCCTGTCTTGCTTAACGTGAAAGCTTAACAACAAGCCTCATAAATAAGCAAGTCTGTTCTGCTCCGCTCCATTTTTAACCACTCACAGTAAAAAGAAGTAGTCATTAAAAGAGCATTTAAAGACATGCTAACGAATCCGAACAGCTTAATTTCTTGACGTTCATAGCTATTAGGCCTGCCGTACGAACAGCTCGCTAGCCGGTTCTGTTGTATTCCGTTTATCTAACGCTCCAGCCCACAGATTCTGCAAAGAGTTGCATTTTTAAGCTTATAAGCTGGGCTTAAGAGCAGCTGGAACTCGAGTCTCGAGGTTTTTAAACGAAAATCATCCTCTCAGCTCTCAAGAACCCTTAGCCATTTCTGAAGAAGTGTTCATAAAGGTGCAACGTACTCTACACAGGATCTAGTATTAGACGGTTTTGTTCTTACCGTTACAGAGATGTATTAAAGAACTCTATGACCAAGACTGTAGATTTTACTTCGATAATATGTGGTTCTAACGACAATGATGCTGGCCTCTATTGATGAATACTTGAAATATTGTTTTTATTAAAGAAAAAATTTAACGGGGGTTTCCATAAATCATCCATATTACGTTGCTGCGACTTAATGCTAGATCATTTTTGGAACAACATTCAACTATTGGGGGATAAAAAAAAACTTTGGTAATTTTTATCCAAACAAGTCTTCGCGTAGTATTTACTTAAGCTTCTAAAGGAACTTCGCCTATATGACGAGCTTGATATATATATATATATATATATATATATATATAAGCTTCATTCCAAGCAGATTTGTTTATAAATTAGTATTACTGCTAAGCATGGCTATAAAGCTAGTTTTGTTTCACTGGGTGTTGCCACGATAATTCAATTTTATTACTATTATTATATAATAGAAGATGCCATCGATACTTTGACCTGAGCAGGTGTAGTTGTAGGAAACTGATGCTCTTATATGCAGTTTGTGGTATGTAGTCGATGTTCCATCAAATAGACTCCAACTGTTTTCAGCCTATGAAAATGGCAGTATAAAAAAAATCAGCGAACATTCTCAAACTGCTGAGAAGCGATGTCACATAGTTCGAACATCAGTATTTTGCGGTATCGCTTCTTGCAGCAGTAACTATCACATCTGAGGCGTACTTCAGCAGTTTGCCGCATATCAGTGATTTTGCACAGAGATGTGAAATTTTTGTTAATTCCTGTCTTTTTTTTTCCATAATTTTACGGTTTTCCGGGCATTCTCTGTAAGGTTGAGGCCTGTCGAATTAACAGATTACGGCAGCACCTGAGCGTGATTGCGGTACCTGAGGCAGCGTCCTACTCTCGGTAATTTCATTCCTTACTGTTGCTATCGTAATCCTTAGGTAAAATGGTGTCATTCCAGCGATAAAGTCATGGACCGCAGCTTAACTTTCGACGAATGTTTGATTTTCGACACGATACACTTTTAAAAAAATTGTTCGTCAACACACCTAAGGGCATGATAGATGTTTTTCCGCGAATTTCAAAATCAGATACGTCTTAGAAATAGACTTTTTTCCAGGACCAGCTTTTGACTCGGTTTGTTTAATGAGGGCGGCCCGTTTCATTCACGTTTCTGTCAATTGAAGTTTCTCAAAAAGGTCTACTGGCATTGAGCCTAGCGTTTTTGTATCGGCTGCAAAGCATAATTTTCGATACAGCAAATCCACGGTCCTTTAGTGTCCTCTGCAAGGCATAATACGAGACAAAACTATCTTTTTGGTGTTCGTAACTAGTCACATGATCATCTCACTTCAGAGTAGACTTGCTTTGATTCTTCATTCTGATTTTATATGACGACAGCGGGAGGTTTTCTCTCTGCTTACCAACAGCGTTGGCGACTGCATGCTCGTAAGCCTGAATCATTTCAGCAATTTCGCCTTGCATGCTACCGCAATCTGCCAAGCAGTACTTCCTCAGTGACAGCTGTTCTTCTTCCCACTTCGACGCTTCACATACGGAAACGCACAAAATAGTAAAAAAGCACTCAAATTAATCAAGCTCAGTTAAACATCACCATTTAGTCGCTTTCTGCAGATGGCAATTATGTTACATAATACAAGGTGTTAGCACGGAGAGATATTGTTGGACTCGCTACAATCTGATATCATCACGCCTGCCATCACTGAATAACGATATGTCAGTTTTACATTTAACGTCATTTGTAAGCAATGTAAACATGTTTGCTAATGTCTTTATCGACATATAAGGCACCAGTATAAAATGCCATATAATAACACCATAATCCCGTTTTGAAAAACCAAAAGTTGTTTGAACAGATCGCGCTTTAGTTCTAAGTAATCGACCATTTGATTGAGTCTTTTTAAGTACGTCTAACTGAGCACCGACTCTGTTTAGCTGAAGGGCCGACAATACAGAAGTGTATGTCATCTAAGAATAAGATCCCTGTTGAATCCATATGTATGCATTCAGCCGTGATATGACTTAAAGGTTTATTATGACTGGAACTCCAATCGATCATTGCCACTACAGCTGCAATTCTTTTCACTTTTACTATGGACGATGATTCAAATCGCCCGCCAAGGGTTTTTTTCACTCTTTCCTCACCGGGTCGGCCCTTGCTCCAACGACGCACGACAGCTGACAGTAGCGAAAGGAAACCTAAATATTTTTTTCGAAATTTTCCAAACAAAAAGGCTCATTGTTAACTGGGCCATAGTTTCAGATGCCATCCGTGTGGCGTACTTTTCCTAAATGTAAAGGAACACGTGTTAAAGTAAATGTTTATCAAAAGTACAAAATAGCTAATATACCTATTATCATGGAACTAAAAAGTTCTTTGTTAAGATAAGACATGTGATGCCATTACCCATCTTTAGTGATAATAGTATATGCATTCGGTGGGATTAAGCTGCCAATTTTTTTAATGTTTATGTTGCGTGGACCCATGTGTTTATCTTGAAAAGATAATTTTTAATGGCCTCGAGTGGAGCTCTGCGTGTATTGGCAGTTGCCAGACGGTCTTCTACAGTACTTCGGTGCATTCTGCTTTCATCTGCTCAGCACTATTCAGGTACAACTCTTTTGTTTTTCTTTGTTCTATTTCACAACGATTCCTATTCCTACGGACCATGAGCTAATGTACGTGCATAGTTGGTTAGCCATGGCGCTGTGTTGGTATGTATATAGCGAAAGGAAGTTAATCGCCTTAATAAATATATAGTGCACTTTACAGTGCAAAGCAACGAGTGTTTGAAACTCGAAAGAATATGTTATTTGGTGTGCACTAATGATGTGCACCAACTCTAAGGATGGTCGGGTGTTTCAAGCATTCAGACATGTCTCTATATGTGTGTATCAGCATAAGCATTTAATGATCATTTACTAATATATAAATATTCACAATCTTATTTATATACACGTATATACGCTTACAATTACCGTACATTGATAACATATGATTTCTGCTTTATAAAATAATACAATAAATATTTTGAACTGTTTATTGATTTTCAGGTTCGCGATGTCTTATGACGAACAGATTCTACTTAAGATACGAAGATCCAAAAATTGTTTATACTCCTAATGATCTTCATTCCCGCAATATGAACACTTCATTGAGTCACGAGAATAAACATGCAAAGGATTCTGCTCAAACATCAGAAAATCCCACGAAGTCTGGAGAAGATCGAACTCTATTTCAAAGGTAGTCGAATTGCTATTTTCACTAATATCTGTCATATTGTTATTCGTTAATTATATAGAGACCGAAATAAATTAATCAGGCTGTCACCAAAATCGTCATGCTTGACGTCTGGCGACTGTGATCTGCATAAACAGCAACATGCGAGACACGATACATTTCTCTAGATATAGCGCGTACGCTTTAAAGCTTTCCAGTTGACCATTTTCGCAGTTTTGAAGAAAACCAGATATGAACGACAGTTTTTTGAGATGCAGATTTGGTCTTAAATAAACTGACGCTGTCCGGGAGATATATTTAGGTGTTGTATCCAATCCCATACGTGTTGTGGTTCTTGCTGATTGTCTTTTTAATCTTACATAGAGAATTTTGACTCTATATAGGTTCAAAGATGACTTCGCGCGCTACTGGTATGTCATGTTACCAGTCCATATCACTACATCGTTTGGCTACTTCCTCTGCTTCTACTATCTTTCGAAAGCGTACGTATTCATTTATACCTTTTGATGCCCTGGGAAGTCTATTGCTGCAAACAGTGCTGCAATCATCGCCACAAGGCGTCATTAACACTGCCCTATAGTGGATATCGCGGTTATCACAAGGAACAATGTTTTAGCATAGTACACATTGCAACGAAGTGCTCGGTTTTATTCATTTGTGCCAAGGAAGGGGACTCAATTTGAATTATCTCTAAATAGATTTTCTTGACTCGCGATTCACTAATGATGAACAGAACGATTGAGATCCTCAGTTGAGGAAGTTGTGAAGAAATACAGGTCTAATGGCATGCTAACCTCAGTACCGTAACGCACAGCTATCTCATTTAGCGATCCTGATTCGGATTACAGCGTGTTTCTTTACTAAGCGAAAGTTTAAAAGGTCGTTGAGGCAGAACGGTACAACATGGCAATATAGGCCCATTATGGAAAGGACAGGTGAGAGTCAGCTACGGAAGAAGGATGTAGCAACTTACACAGATATAAATTGCTGTTGGCAATAAAAACGTATCTGTATTGTACACATACACCTACAATAAATGGAAGGCTTTCCTATTGAGGAAGTAGGAGTGCTAAAGGGTGAAGAGTATATTGAGCTTCTGAATTTATTCGCACATTGCACAGCGCAACCCTAAGACGAAGACCTTAATTTATGTGACGGAGAATAATAAAATTAGGAGCACAAATAACAAAAAATAACGAGGTAAGGATTTGGTTCTAGGGGAATAAGTCCAGTTCCCTTGATGGATTTCATCGGGATTCCGGCGCAGTATGTCGACCCTATACGGGACTCCGCTGTCAGCCATGTAGCAGTTGGTTATGCAGGATATAAGGTGCAGTTACTTCATTGAGCTTATTTTACGCTCTCGACTTTGTTAAAAAGCTATACAGTATTTAGAAAATTGCCGGACTTCTTGTATGTGGGTCAATGTTGAACATAATCCTATTTCCATGCAACTCTTATTAACACTTTTAAGCAAAACGACGCCTGAACGTAATAACGTTGCACTAATTGACTACGACTAACTAAACCAACAACTTGTATTTGCTAGTTAACAAACATTTTCGTATCTCTATTTTAGCTCTTACTACATTCTACTAAACTTGACTTCTCACTAATTTCGTGTTTTCATTACCGGCGTAGTTGATTGCTCCAATCCGTTATGTTACAACTATCGCTGTAACCGGAGTGACAGTCCGAGCGCTTCTATCAAGAGGAATTTTACAGTCGGTGCCGACATTCAGCCAATTCAAAGAATCAGTTAAAACCAAAATCAAGTCAATGAGAGGATAACTGTAACCACAGGTTGGAATGCCGATTAGGCTTATTCACGTTCCATTATTATAGAAGCTTGTCTTGATGCCCACTACCGTTATTGTAAGTTCTCGAAATGACCCTCGGCATCGCTAATGGCGCCACCAACTTTAGGATACATTGTTTGCTGAAGCATATTGTAAAAAACGAACAATAGAACGGTAAATGTTTTCATTTTTTTGCAGATACAATTTATATGAAATATCTTTTCTGGTGTCAAATGCAATAAATATGACTTACACAAATGTGAAAGTAAAAGCGCACTTTTTTCTGAATTACTTTTACGAAGTAAATAGCCTCTCTAATGTTTCGAGAATAAAGCTAAAATGCTGTTGGAAAATATGGCAGTTCGGATATTTAGTGTGTCTACTTATGGTGATATATAGGGGATGGTCAACATAATGTATGCTCGGATAAGCGAAGTTTTACCGCGGAACGAAAAATTGGTAAATTTCGAAAATTTATTTATCTAGTTTTAAATATCACAATTTTTGTCTAGTATTCCCTGAGTCACGATAGCCAATGGCGATTTCCATGTTTAAAAATCGTGTGTCTTGCTGCGTAGAAGTAACCTTTGCATAATTACGAGATTTTTAACAGGTATGATGGCGCTTTAAGCTCAAAATATCTGTATTCTACTGCTGGTAATGCCTGCAATTCCAATTTAGAAGTGAGAGATCAGTAATTGATCCTAATGAAAAGTCTACACGTAGCGGAGCCTACAACCGGTGCAAACAGATACCTTCCTTGCGTAGATTAAGAAACAGTCAAAACAAATACGACAAGAAATTATTTTTAATATTTAATGGCACTCTTATATCAGACTAGCTTCAGTACAAATTGTATTAATATCATATACGTTCATTCGGTGATTGTTTACAATTATTTACATAGTATTTTTTAACCTTATTTCAATCTCCACTTTCGCTAGGGAGACCACACTTGTATATACAATCGTTGAGTACTTCTGTTTTATTTTTCTTCACTGTGAATTACTAATTCTATGACGATTATCACTGTGACGGATGTGACTGTTTCTACAAGCTCTATTCGTAAATCTTCGAAATAGACTAATCAAAGCCAACACGCACACTGCATCAAGTACTTCGTTTTTCTTTAAAACGATTTTTTTAGGTGTTCTTTGCGGAAAACTGATATCCATATTTATTTATTTCAGTCATTATTCACTAAAATTAACTGCTCTTCTGTAAGAAATTTGCAGATCTGATTTTAGGGGTTTTATAAAATTATACAAACATCAGCGTTCTAAAAAACTGTACAAGCATTTTTGTAAACTTTCCTACATTTACGTTTGCTGTACTGAGTTTGCTGTACATCTTCTCCTCTGGCTGACATTTTGTAAATATGTTCGGTTTTTTCATATTGAAACCGAAGCTCTTATTTTTATAGTCCTTCTTTTCGTTTGGTTTCCGCTTTCGCTAATTCGATTTTTTGCGTAGATGAGACCTATGCGAGTTGCAAACACTTTTATAGAAACAATATTGGGTTTAAAGGTAAGACCCAAATCAGCTTAATTATTTAGCCTTTGTATTACTATTGATACCTAAGTGAGGTGAATCTAGACTTACAGCATTTCCATGTCAGTCCTAAGCCTACTCAATCAGGTGTTGTAATTTTTTTCGTATATAAAGTCATTTGTCGCACAAGATGTGTTCGTCTCTTCAGTATGCTTGCTCACTTAGCTTGGCGCAACCGAGGTTAGATCCCGCCAACCTGACTTACAAACTAGAATTTTCTGGTACAGTGAAGCATTTTAATAAAAATATTACTTTTTTTTAGGTCAAAGGTCCGCTGCTCTGGCGTGCAATGCTCGAGTAATTCGTTTGGTATGAGCTTTGAGGAAGCGGCCACATCGCGTGTTGACAGTTTCAAATATCCCAATCGTTAGAGGATTGATCAATCGTTCTTTGATTGACAATTGGTCATCCTCATCCGCTATCACGATTTGGTTTTCTCTAAAGTCATCTTCTTTGGCGTTTAGTTGCCTGCCCTTCTTTTCCCCATTTTGAGCGAAACTTTCCTCTGCAATGTAGTCGTAGTCGGTACTCTTTATTGCAACTTTATTGAATTTTAAGTACTTTCCTCCGTAGTCGCGTACCTTATGCGAATTCACAGTTTTACGATGTTGTACATTTTTAGCATCGCTCCCGTCGCGCCTACCATTTATTGTACGTACGACATCTGCCGGTGAGGCTATATTTGTAGACAATTGCCTTTTGTCTCTGTAATTAGCAATAGAATTATGTGCGCGGACCACGCTGATCGGAGTATTTGATTTTGTTATTTGCCTAGATTTCAATTTTGTGGTTTTCTTCCGAAATGTAAACTGTTGGAAAGCTTTAAAGATGGCCCGGAAAGCGGGCTGTTTGTTGTTAGTGAACACAGCCCTACTTCCATGTAACAATCCGGGTCCTTGTCGATTGGCGCCTCGACAGGAAGTTGAATATTGGCAATGATCTGGACGAAAATTCCACTCGCAGGGCAAAATATACACAACTTCTGCAATTGATTCAAAAAAATACCCATTGGCCCCATGATTGAATGCACAGCTCTATTATATCATAATGTTCAGCCATACAGTTCGTTTAAAATCAACGAGCGATTTCTAGAATTTCGTAAGCAATGTCGTTCTTGTTATTTAGTAAATCGTTTTTGTTCATCGTCACATAGTACGATAAATACTTTGCCTTTTTTTTGCTATTTCAAATCACACATATCTTTAGTAATATCGCTTAAGCTAAGGGATATTAAAAATACCGAAACATATGTTACGCTATCTAAATACTAGTAAATACTTACTTACCGGAATAATTGCTGAAAACAATATTAATAATGTCTTGATCTCCCCAGACGACACGCTCACGCCATTGCTCATACACTGACGCTACCCTCTGAGACCAGCCGAAAGTTCTGAGCCGTGTAAGGTTCAAAAGCATCACACCCGAATTTACCCCTCGAGGTCGAACGTAAGGATGCCGAGCTAACCGGGAGTACCACCCTGTAGGAATTGCGTGTATACGGATCCTGTTATCTATATAACTTGTCTTATAACAGTAAACATTAGAAAATGACTGTAAGAAATTGCGAAATGAGAATGACTATAAAAATAAGCCTCAAATACTCCAAGACTTAACGTACTATGTTGATATTCACCGACACAATTAAATTTAGAATTATTTCAATTCGGTCTGTGATATACAAGTATTACGTCATTAATGCACTTATAAGGTTAAAAAAATAACGATTATAGATAAAAATCCATTCTTATACCTGACTTTTCATCCTCGCTTTCGGCAGCCGCGGCTGCGATTTGTGATTCGTTCATTCTTCCGAAAATGTTCCAAAGCTGTTCAACCGGACGGAGAAAAACGGTATCAGTGTCCACATACAGCACTGAATCTTCAGTCTATTTGCACAGAGTAATAAAATATGCATTAATAGAAACGAGTCGATTTTATAATCATTTCCGTAATTACGATCTAGATAATACGATACGATACGATAAATTCTAATATTCCACAACGCTATAAAAAGATTACACGAACAAGAAAAGTGGTACAGTAGTTACTACAACTTTCAAAGTAAGTTCTCTATTCATAATATATAATTAGCCAACACATTTGGTTCGGAAAAAGTGCATAGAAGGACAAAAATAACAAAAGTACCTTAAGAAGATCTGGTAGAAAAAGTCGCTGAGCGGAACATGGTTTAAAGAGCTGTTGCCACTCTGAGCCGACATCGGGCATTGCTTGACCCTGTGCAGCTGATATTCTGCTCCTTCGAGCAATGTCCTTCGCCTTAGACTCCCGAGCGCTGGCAGGAAATTCGACCGGAAGTATGGAAAACTCGGCTCGCGCGCGAATTCGTCGAGGAAATCGGGAAATCTGCGGTGAAAAAACGAAGCACAAACAAGTTTTTTTGCAAATGTTGCGCTTTTCAGCGCCACACATGCGTGTCTCCAATAAAGAATCATCTCATTCTACAGGACGCAGCGGTTAGTCATCACTCGAGTTCCTCTAAATGATAGGGTTGAAATAGACATACATGTGATAATAAAATGGTTTATACAGGTAAAACGCGCGGTTGTCTCGCCTCAACGTATAGATCCTTTGGAAAAACACTGAAGCTGCGCACCACTCAACCTTCGGCATCAAATTTATTTGGGTAAGCGAAAAATAGTGATTAGCGTTCGAAAACTACACCGCACGATTTTATCGTAAAATACAGCATTAATTGTTTTAAGTTATAACTGCTGTTTAACGAGAGCGAAAGTAAGGTGAAATGTAAATATTAATGATATATAGATATAGTGGTTATTACTTGCGTGTTGAGCTCCTTGGCATTTTCTCTGTCGGCAAATATGACAAACCGAAGCGCCCTGCGACTCAACATCAAGATACTTTTCAGTGTTACCATCGTAAGCGGAGCCCGGTCCTGACACGAAACTAGAGCTACAAGGGGAATATGCGATATGATATTACCCGTGCTTCCGATTCTTTCACTGGAATAATATCAAATAACAGATGGGACACAAATTCATAAAAGGTCTTAAAAACTGTTCTTTATTTTGATTCTTCTAGCTTCGATGAAATTCACTTTGAAAGAGACGTTTATAGTAATGTTGTAATTATAGTACTACGCTATAGTATCACCAGTAGTAACTTCTAACGATAACCTTCAAACTACCACCTGCGCAACTCGGACCACCATATTTGATCATCTTTTTTTTTATTTACCTAATCACACGTTTTTTTTTCTGAAATACTGTTGGGTGCAAGCCGAGTATAGTATCTAATAGCGTTTTCCGGCGTGTATCTTTGCCATATTAATAGATATCGTGAAAGTCGCTACTCACTAGGGGGCACTTGGCGATAATGCCACAAGTGGAAAACAGTCCGGAAGTCTGACCTAGCGTCTAAGACCCAGGCTGAGCTGTTGACTGTGTATTTTGGGCTAAACGGATTAGCATATTTTATACTAGATGACTGAATATTGATTCAAAGCGCCTTTTCCCTAATTGGCTGTTTAGTTGTGATCCTACAACTCGGCAATTAGAAACCAGTCAGAGTGTTAGAGATTTCAATACGGACTTTCTTAATACAAGACTCACACCATTTTTAAATACAACTATATGAAGACTTTAGAAGATCAGTAACTAAAAGCGGAAGTGAAATTCTAGGCAACTGTTTGGTGCTTTGTAGAAGGAATCCAAAACTGCGCATGTATAACCATTAATAAAGAAACCTAAGTGTACTAAGATACTCACAGAGGCGCGCAATGCTGAAACAAGAGACTAGGACGGGCCGAACCAACTGTGACCGAGCCAATAGAATTTCCAGTGGCCGAAAAATATTACGCCGATTATACATTAATATGCATTTCATATCAGTTGCCCAGAACGGGAGATATATATTGCAAATGAAACTGCAAATGAATGGGTCAACTGTCTGGGTTTAACGGTAGTATCGAAAATACAACTTGATTTGGGCAGCTCTGTGCTAGTCACCTCACAGGGATCGTCAGATGTCAAAAACGTGCCCCTTGTAACGAAGAAGAGTACGAGTACCAATAAAAGCATTAGTGCCAAAACAGTTCGGGCTAATTGTTGGAACAAGTGTGCACGGGTGCTGTTGATGAACGCAAGCAAGTAATTTCCATTTCTATTTTGCGTTAATATTGAACGACTTCATAGGATTTGTACAACATGAATTAGAAAAGTATCAATATTTTAAAACTGACACTTTATTGTAACATGCATTTCATACCGATAATTGATCATGAATCACATCCAAAGACGCCCGTGTAATTATCTGATTTCAAGAGTTAAAGGGTGGACAAAGCCTGCATTTGTGGCTACATCTCTTTCCTAATTCGAAACGACAAACTATTCTAAAATAGCAGGTTCCAAACTTTTTAAGGAAAAATGCTAATCTACTTACTGTACACCGTCTTATTTTACTCTGCTATATTGGATTAAGGCTTTCTCTGATCAGCAAGACCAGCAGTCACGTCTGAATGATAATAACGACACCAAAAAACATGCTTCAAACACGCATGCGATACATTGCGTAATTTAAAGTGTAAATACCAAAGATATATATATTTACGATATATTACGCGTTTTTTTTGTTTTGTTTTTCGGGAACAATATATCCATGTATGTGAGATTTATGAAGAGAACTGTAAGGTGCTACACCCTCGACTAAACAACCTGGTCGCATTACCTGACTGGCAACCGCTTCACCCCTTCCAAAAACGCCATTTCCCCGGATGGCCGTTTCTTTCTGGTGCGATCTTCCAGACGGTTCAATATTAGCTCTTACATGGATTCCAGAAAACTTCCAGCCATATTGTGCACGGAGCCTCCAACACTCTCCGCTTAGAGGAAAGATGTTCTGTAGAGGGCGAATCGCCTGCCAGCTAAGCAGAATGTTCACCACATCCAATTGTCGGCTTAGGAACAGCAATCATGTTTGTGTCTAGACGCTGTTAGTGCACCCGAAATGCCAAAAGGTTATTCCACGACGGTTTTGTAGGGGGTGCAACAGATACATACTAGTTGACAAAAAGTACAAAATAGGAAAAATGTCTTGAAGGGTATGCGGCAGTATCGTCGGTAAATACGATAGCGTTGTGCAACATTTATACTTTACAACAATGTGTGTTATGCAGGTATTTTAAGCAGTCTATGTCAATAGGTATTACACGTTGACTCTTAAAGGGAATGCTACCTTTAACACACGATCCTTCCGACAGCTATCCTACAAAGACAGACGATGAAATGCCTGGAATTTTATTCCCACGCGATGTTTTCAAGAACCACCTTTTCACAGCTAGTGTATTGTTTGCTATCTACGAGAGCTACAACTGTTTTGCGAAAAACCAAAATAGTATTCTAAAAAGTCAAAAATCCGGAAACCCTTTTCAAACTAGGGCATTCCCATGGCATATTTTTAAATGCCACGAGTGCTTTTCGAGCATTCCACATTCCTCACGCGCCTCTACAGAGCGCGAAATAGCGCTCCGCTCTTGATTCGGCGGCCACACGGTTTTGACTGGTTACCTACAGAGGAGGACGCTTATGGCAGGATCCCTAGCAGCCTGCTTTAGCCTATCACATGCATAATCGCCAGATTGTACCAGTTCAGCATTTAGCGGTACGGGTCAATCAGAACTGAAGAGTTGCCTGCGCTCTGATCTGGGTCTCTACAGCCAAGCATGGCCGGAATACGTCTTACGGATGCATGCCTTAGGCTACCGGCCAATCGGCCTTCCGGCGCCAGGTACTCCTCGAACATCATCGCCCTTTATGCATGGAGGAAGATTAACCTGAAACAACATCGACCTTATTCAAACATGTCTCGCGCACGTGTGGCTTTTTGACTCACTATAGGCTGCGAAAACAAAACGTAAAGTTGTGTTTGCAGCATATTGTAAGGTCCAAATGAAGTTAGTTGTTTCCGATTTCTGTTTTGGTGAAAAACGAGAACAACGGACGATTCTGTACCTGCGCGCCTGGAAACCCTTGCCTTATTAGTGTATAATAAATTCTCTATTCCGCCCAGTAATATAAATGCCTAGAAATGTTTATCTTTGCTGGAACCTAACAAGTGACTGGTTTACGACATGAATAAGTATTCGATTTCGTGAACCTAACTATGAATAAGTAATACGCAATCCAAGCGTGACAAAAAACGCGTTTAGAATATGAGCCTTGTTATGTTTATGTTACGCGCCTCGAAACAGCCTGACATGCGGTACGATTCGCATCTTCTGAAGATTATATTTGTCAATAAACGTTAGCTAGAATCTACTAACTCATATACATACACTTATTTCGTTCATAAAAATCGCGTATAACTTTTTTTTTTATATTACGCTTAGCTAACAGCTTTAATACTTAAGTG
>NW_019213440.1:59360-136678 GCF_002532875.2 Varroa jacobsoni
CATATACAATGGCCTGTGTTTGGGCGAGCCATTCAACGGTCGATCATATCGAACATCTGCTCCCGTAAGCATGTTTAATTGTGCGCGTGCTTCCTATAAAGAAAATTCTATGTTAATTTTACCTTGCCTAACTGTAGTCGTTGCTATGCTGCATTGTCAACAAGATGATTCACCCACTAACAACCGTATCTCACAGAGCAGCAGCTTTTTATAATAATTTTGCGTTTACTGTTATGCACAAAAGGTTATATAGGCTAATGAGAAATTTACGACGTCAAATACTATTTCTTAAATTGACTGGGAGTCAATTTTGATTTTAGGTCTGTATGAGTTTTAACAAATGTATGCATCGTTTACCAAATGCCTATGTATGCGAGTATATTGATACTGATCAAAACAACAAGTGTTTGACAACTTAATTTAGTTTATGTCCTTGTTAGCCTACCGTAAATTTGCTCGATTTTAAGCAATTAGGGATCAGAATGTCTGAACTGAAACATAGGAATCCAATTTCCCTGACTGAACGTTTTCATAATTACCTGAATTTTTGGTCATGAGACACGCATATCGCAATAGTTGTTTGTAATAATTCTACTACTTTTAGTAGATTGCTTTGTTTTAAAAGAGTTCTGTTTGTAAACATTATTAAATGTCTAAACATGAAAATAAATTACTAACACTCTCAGTAAAGATATTTATCGCCCTGCTTCTATATACACAGAATTGTTGTGCACTTGCGTTGAAACCTTCTAAGCTAGTATGCAGCAGTTCTTCAATAAATTTTAAGTTAAGAACTAAGTTAAGTGTAACCTGATGAACAACGACTGTAACCATCTAATTTTATATTAGTCCCCGCACTTTCGGTTCACGTGTGTTTATAACGCGATTCCGTTCTTCCTCGGGACAATTTTACCGTTGAACATTAAACACAGCAAAAATGTATTTTCGTATATACTACTTTACCGTTTATTATCTACCAAATAGAGTACGATGTCCTCTTTTTTAATGTAAATCGAAGTTGTTTATTAAGGATCAGATGCTAGTTGTAGATAGAAAATAGAAAGTTGTGCTTCGCTGCTGGCTATCCCAGTGATAAAGTTTATTAACCTATGCATCAAATCAGGTGTATCCCCTAATATATTAAGGAAAAACAACTTTTTTCCAATTTATGAAAGTAGAGATTATCAAACGTATATTCATTGATGACCTACAAGTATTTAATTTCCTGCAAATAAGATTGTTCAAATGGTTCTCGTATAGTTTCATATGTGGCTTGCTCCGATGCGTTGCTCATTAGCCCACCAACCAATTCCATATTTTATAGTGTTCAAAATGAGTCATTAAGCACGTTCCCCACAAGACTAGAAGCGAGCCATAAAGAAATTCGCAATTTTGTTTTAATATCATTGTTATCATGATAGTAAAAGAGGTATTCTGTGATCTCCTATTTTTGCACGATAAACTGGTAAATGACTGTAACAGTTTAATATATAACCTACGTAATATATATATGCAGTGGATGGTAGGTAAGCGCTTAAATAAAATATCTACAATAGGTGGATTACTTAAGCGGTTTGCCGGTCTGTTTTCACTTACCTCGCTTGGCGTTTGGTTTCGCCTATTTTGCTATTTGTTTGAAGCACCATAGCCAGCGCATAAGGCTTCCGATGAATCGCTGATACAACTGGGTCTTTGGGCGAATCTCGTTGCAAGTTCCAGCAAAGCGTTACGCCCGAAACGAATACTCCGGCTAGAACAAGTTTAAGAAGCCGGCGAGACGCCATGGCTATACTTGTGAAGGCTTAACTTACTGCGAAAGCCGTTATTATATCTCACATTCGCGTAGAGCCAGTCCAATTGAGCGACGTGCTTCGATAATCAAGTAATGGACATCCATATTGACAAAACGACCTCGTATCTTCTATTGTGCCTTCATATCTATTATATCGAAATGCTAAATCATTTCAAACAACGGAGCAACCATTACAGCTTTGTCTCACAAAAAAGTCCTCTTTTTATAGAAAGAAACCCTCATACATTTGTTGAGGCACGCAGCCGCCAACATTTATTGTATCTTTTGTCCTTCCAAATGTCATTTGTGTAAAATACTTCATCTGCTTGTCATCTTTGTAATCAACCGGTTTGTGAGCTTCGCGCGAAGTAATGTTCAAAGCGTACTAAGTATGGATTAGAAAATATTCCTAGCACTTGAGATAAAATATGGGGTAATATAGTAGGTCATAATATAATAACCATTGTACATTTCAATCACTATCAGATGTTGCATATAAACACATAAAACCTCCAGCGCTTCACGATAGTCCCAAGCCTACCGCTTTGGTCTTCAAAGCGGGACTGCTGGTAAACGGCGTTGTTTGTTTTTCAAGATGCGTGGCACCTAGAAGCACCAAATCGAGGTTCTGATACCTTTGTGGTACCAACTGGCCCTCGGATCCAGGCTGCCGTTTTGAGTCAAAGATGTTTTTACATAACATTTTCATGCTGAAAATTCACTATTCAGGGACTGAAAGAAGATTGAAGGTCATGTTGAAGGAGGGTAATTAATCCTCCAAGAAAGTCCTCATTGGGTGATTTATAATGTACAGGAATTTAAATACAGATTTCAGGTACAACATCTATGAAGCTTACTAACCGAGGTGGAAGCTTCATGTAAGCATATAAGAAAAACTTAACGTTCATAATGTAAAAATGTTCATAAAAAGGAATTAAATATTTAGCCCCATAATGAAAACCATTCTTAAATACTTCAGCGGAAAGCTTTTTTACGGGCCATACAGGTAAAGGTAAAAAAAACTGCGGCTAAAATCTGATTTGATGAAGACTTTAATTGTCACAGGTACTTTGAGTTTATTTTGGAATTTCAAGTGGTTTTGTGCGATTGGCACAGATTATTCTGTATCTTTGCGACGGAAAACGATAAGAATCTTTGCATTGTTAATGGCAGTTAAAACATACGTTTCAAGAAGGTTTAAAGAAATTTTTCACTGATGAGGTGATTTTTATCAAATTGTCGAGAGCAGAGCTAAACGGCTATGAATGGACGCACCAGCTGTAAAATCGCATGCTCTTCACTGTTTTCGCAAACGTCGTTACAAAATACATACATAGTAATAAATATGAAATTATCTATAATCATGCCCGCAGCAACCAATTTCTAAATCAAAGCCAAGTTTATATTGCAGCGTCATTTTTTTTGTTAGAATGCCTTTTCAATACTGCCAGTGTACTCTATCAGAGAAATATCCGATACTATCATACGTGACAAATATACTCGTAATACAAGCATGGGCTCGCTAGTAGTATTCAAACTTGATAAACCAAAGTTTGCTAAACAGTTTGTTAAACTGGAGCTGTTTGAAGTACCAGTGAGACAGCTAAAAAGTTGCAATGTATGTGGCTGTGAACGCAGTTTTCACATCATTCACATTCAAATATATAGAAACCTAGAGTTACTTATAAACCAGTCACATTAAGATCGTCGCGAAAATAATACTTATGTTCAGAATCTGCAAGAAGTCAACCATTTATTGTAACAAAACGAATAGCCAATTTAAGCTAGAGCAAGCAACAAAAATAACGTTTTTGGGCGAGGTATGTGAGATGAATTCTAGTTACGCTCGCTCGATGTTTAGCCCGCGCTGCAAACAGGATTACGACAAAGTGCTTTGCTTCCTAAAAAAAAGCTAACAACCTTATTCAACTGTAAATATAAGAAACAGTGACACTTCAAGAGACAGAGAGGCTTGAGGCGTGTATCTGTAAGTGTATGTTATTAAAACCAAACTGGGTCTACATTACAAACGTTATAATGATACACTAGCCCATGTGCTACTATCACTGACTGAAAACTGACGCGGAAAAGCACTGCATATACTCTGCGGTTCTACTAGTCTGAGTGCCAACAACATCAAATAATTGAACATCTATTGCATCACAAAACTGAAACTCCTAACGAGCGAACTGTTAAAGTTGCATCAGCTATTTGATAACAAAATAGGTTGCGCTCTTTTTACGTATTTTATGAACAATACCGTATAGTTAGGGAAGAATATATTTGATATTGAATTTGATGACTATGAAATATTAGCCAGCCAACATCCTCGTGCTTCACTCAATTGCATAGACGTGACCACCATTATTTTGCATCTATAAGCCGTATAAGTTCCGAAAATATTGTAACCTCAGTTGAGATTTTAAAAGCCTAAAAAATAGCATACCGCAAAATAAATCAGCTTATTTAGAGCTTCCACGCAAAAATCATCTACTGAAATTCATTATATACCAAAAGTTATGTTTCGGACATGATGGTTTTTTTAAACGTGGAGCATGCAAGTGACCTTACAGCTTCCTTATTTGGAGTGGCACGCGTCTTACTGAACGCCCGCGCGGCATTAGTCACAGCAGAGATCATCAACGCCTAAATACAAAAATATTGGCCCCGTGTAAACATTATGCCCGCGTTGTCGAAGTTGATTACTTTAGAAGGCAACTGTGCGGTCAATTCAGTTCTGCCATTCAGTCAATCAAAAGCCTTTATGTAACAGCAGCTGAAATATATTTGAAATTTTGAAATATCTGCGAGCTGTGTTTCTTTCTGTATGATTTATCTTCAACAGTTCGTGGTCCGTGATCAAGACAACTAAAGAGAGCTGAATTATTAGTATGTTAATAAAACATTTATCTACAAATTTATTGGTTTACAGCTATGCGACCCCTGCATAAATGTGTGAGTTATCTCCGTAGCATACTTCTCGGTAAGAATATGTTTGGAAACTTGCAGGTATCTTTTCTATTAACTTGTAACAGAAAGGCTGTTTTAAAGGGGTGTTGGGTGAAAAATTATTAGACTCTAAAATGCTTCGAAGACGTACACCGTATCAGTTTCATTTGATGTGTGTAAACGAATTTGGATTAGAAACAGATACCTTGAACTTGGCATACAAAGGAATCTGACGTTCATATAAGAGTAATATTTTCTAATAAAAATCCAGCTCATGTTTAAGACCTAGATGTTTCGGGATTATTGCCTTTTCGTGCCATTAATTGTTATTATTTACTTGCATGGTTGCTAAATTACTACGTGCATTTGTTCAGTATCGAAGCAGAACAGGATGGTAAATTAATGCTTCGACCTGTACTCCTAAGACTGCTAAAGTCATTTAAATGCAGTATCGATGGTGAAGTGGAAAATTAGAAATACATGTACATGGCACCTATTGCAGTTGTCATTTGTGTTTCTCGATAGCTTTGATGTATATATATTTTCTTTTGCAATATTTTTGGACTTAGGTTGATAGGTCCACAGAAAAACAAAGCAGTCGTAGCTAATGCAGCCGTTGTTTGAACTTGCAAAATTGTAGCTCTCATTCTAGAAATAGACGTCGTCATATAATATTCCATCTGCGAATGGAAGGGAAAATGGCTGAGCAGGATTCGAAGGGGGATGCCTGTGCGGCAACGGTGATGCGCGAGGGGGACTTTGTTATCCTGAAGACAGAGAAAACCGCCCGAATGGTCCAGCTTAGAGCCGAACATCCAGTATTTGTTGACAAACGGAAAATAGAATGTACTGACATTATCGGACGACCGTGGGAACAGGTAAATGGCAAAGAATTTTCTTGTGTAGTGTATTATTGCATACTTTCAATGTTTAACAAAACTGATGGAGGTACACAATTTCAGCTATTATTTCCAGCTACTTTAATACTATACTGGGCAGCTTTCGTCAGCGGAGATCATCTGTAACATTGATTAGCAGATAAGTTGGGAGAAAATAAATTCCAAATTAAGATCTTCTATTTATGTATTGTGTCGGTACTAAAATGCTTGCTTTTTGTAGGTATTCGCTATGAGCGGGGCTAAAGGTAAAACCAACCTAATTGTCGTCCCTCGTCAAGACTACGTTGAACATCTCTTTTCGGCAACAGGAAAGGTGTCCATACAGTTTTGTTGATTCGTTTCCTAATTCAAATATTTGTATCTTTTCTGATATTGTATTTCCCCGTGAAATGATTCAAAGGGATTTCACGTCTTACCGTGTAATAGATGGTGTAAGATGCGACGTTGTATGACACTGAAATTCAACAGTGGTTTATGAAAGTGTTTATATTCTCTGTAACCTCCCTATTCCGTGAACACACGTCTCTGGCCCAGTGCTATGCTAAGAATAGAACTCATTGCTATTTAAGCTGGGCAGACATATCTGCGGGGTAAGCTAGCTTCTAATGTCCATTTCCATTACATTTTTAGGTCTTTAGTGAAGGGCAAGGACAAGACAATCGAAGCATCTGCGATGAAAATCGGTCACAGAAACTGTCACGTGATAAGATTGAACAGTTTAAGAAGGACGGGGCCAGTTCTGTAGCGATAGTCCAATCACTGGTTGAAAACTCAGAGTCCTTTCAAGCTAAAACCGGCTATTCTCAGGAAAAATACCTTAAAAAGAAGCTCAAAAAATACGATTGCTACCTTCAGGTACTGCTACGTTTTTACCAATATTTGCGAATCATTGCAAATCTGAGAGGTACGACATTTGTATTAGGAATCTTAGGTGTCTAAATATTTGGCCCCTGTATTGCATTAGAAATGTGGCTATCTTATTTAAAATATGTTTTTTATTTAGCAGTCGTAATAGAACAAAGACATTTAACCTTACACTCTTTATTTTGGTTTTATTTGTAGACTTGCCGTCCAACTGTTCGCTCACTTGCCCACCTTTACTGGAATCAGTCCCCACTCAAAGTTGGAATGCTGCGTCCAGACAGTCTGGCAACGATGCTCGCTCATGCAAATATATTATCCTCGGTAAAATAACCTAATGCAACAGATAAAAAACATTACGCGTTCTGCTTTCCATTCTGTGCTGCAGTGTTTTAGTTTCGAACTAATTTTACCTCGCTTTTTTACGCCTTTATATTTTAATGCTATATGTGTTAAGCTGAAAAACGGCAATGACGGGTTTCAGATGTGTATAGATAAGCTATAGCTTACACTGGAACGTTCTGTTATGAATGATTGAGTCTCTCCAGTGCGTATCATATGGCTTCCATAAAAGCCGAATTTACCTTTAGACTTCATAGAAATACGTGCATCGGTATGGCATGAAGCCAGCACTAATGGCATCCTAATTCTAATCTCAAAAAGACATTGAATCGACTTGATTTTTTATCTGTAGATCTATCAATAGAGTTTGTTACAAGGAACGTACGAAATAAATTTTTTATATGTTGTCAGTTACAGTACTGCATCGCAGCATGGCATGCATTTATTTCCTTAGGTTCTAACCCTTTACTTCTTATTTGGACTTACCTTGAAATTTCGGCAAACAGGGTAAATACGTCGTAATGGATTCTTACTTGGGTCTCCTAACGGCGGCAGTCCTTGAGCGATGTCCGCAAAATCAAGTGATTCAAGTTCTTGATTACCAAGGATACCAAAGCTCAACGCGACAGGCTGTGCAAGCACTCGGTTTAGGTAGGTTGCCATAATAGGGACGAACAAAAGCGTTAAACGAGTACATTTTGTACCATAATCTACAAGGAACACCCTGTATATTTTATATCGTAGTTGTCAATATCTGCCATATAGAAAAGGCAAACACCCTGAAGTAGGTCTGTGCCGCCAACGAAACATTCACTCTGACAGATTTGTTTCAGAAAATAACTTGGCTCGTACCTTACTAGCATTATGTTATGATGCATTACGTGATAGGAACGGAACGTCTTTTATGTGTCGATTATTATCTTGTCGAACGTATGGCTCGTGGTGAGGTGCTCCGAGATGACTGCCCTGAGGATCCCTCAAAAGTACGAAAAGTTGCTCGTTTCGAGAAGAATATGGCTGCTTTGAGAATTCTACACGCCAGACATGTGGACGGGTTGCTTCTCAATTGTCGGGGTGAAATTTTAGAGTCAACTGTCTTGTTATTACAGTTTTTAAAGCTCTCTCGGCCCTTTGTTATTTTCTCACCATACCTCGAGGAGCTAGCGCGATTATACGACACTTTAAAATCGACCAACTGCACTGCGATGCTTAAGGTTAGTATTGATCTATTGTTAAGTGTGCTCAGAAGTATATCATATGAAAACAAAAGAATCTTATGCACCTAAACGGCCGAAGCTATTAGTATGATATTCCATGTATAATATCCTGAGTAAACATTATTTGATTAAAACACTGTTCGTTATACACATTTTTAAATGACTCAAAGAAAATTAATGTTGTTCTATGAATTTTATTGGCTTTGTGCAAAGACGTTCAACAACAGACGTATCGTATGTTCTAGATTTACCTTGTGAACGAAATTCTGTAAAGAGTTCCCAATCAATTATTATAATAATTGTACTATCAAGTTACCATGGTGCAGAAGCAGGATCTCTTGAACTTTGACGTCTATACATATAACGCTAAAGGATTTTCGTTACAGATATCGGAGAGCTGGATTCGAGGTTACCAAATTCTCGAAAATCGGACACATCCTGAGATTAATATGCAAGGCGCTTCAGGTTATGTGCTGACAGGGATAAAGTGCGAATGATACTCAATAACACCTGGTAATAAAGATATTATGTTTGTATACAAATAATAAATTACGGTTGATCTATATATCTATAGCGACGAGTTTTTTGGGTTTTTAAGTATTATATTTATAATCGATCACGAAAATGAGGCTGTGCGCAGTATCCGTTAAGACTTCCTTTATGTCACACGAACAAATGAAGTAATTAGGTGCGACGTCTTTGAAATATTCAAATCTATCGTGTAGTATTCTCTATGAACTTTTAATATTTGAATTTTTATTGCTATAAGAATGAATATTAGTGTATGCTGCTCAAAAAATCCTGGAATCCAAGAAAAGCTATCAAAGTCCAAATTTTGAAAACTTTGTATGGCATTTATATTATAATGATTACATAAAGAATATACTGGTGAAATATACATTCACTTAGGTGCAATGAGCGCGTTATATTTGTTAAGTGATATATATTGCGTTGTAGTGCTTCCGCATATTCAACAACAAAACCTTTAAACTTAAGATCACCGTCAAAAATAGCACCTAGGATTCTGTATAAGGCTTTCGTTCAAGATGGCATAAGATGTTGCCTGAAATGACTCCCAAAGCCCTGCTAGCGGGACGATTCGTTAATTTAATTAGTCTAAGCACTAGGTGTCAACTCTATACCTGCAGAAAAGTATCCTTTAAAATTTGCCGAATTTTTCTAGTAATACGCTCTTACATCTGATAACTATCGTTTTTTTTAACGCTTTTCAGCCAGTAAATTTTGATCTGTTAGCATTTATGTACACTTAATTAGCTTTACGGCATCACAACAATAGATATAGTCATGCAGAGACAAGGTATCCAGATGATGTGTCTTATATGTAAAAAATTACCAGAAAAGGACTTGAGCTAAAGTCCTTAGCATTAGGCAGGTGGGTTCTTCATTTTTGCCGGATAGATGCTAACATCTGACTAACAAAGATTAGAATAACCATTTAAATTCGTGCTTTTTAATTGCCTCTTCGTACGTTCGCTCGTGCGTCTTTCATTTATTAAAAGCTCAGTGTCAAAGGCACTAGTCCTAGGTATGTTTTGTAAGTTTATGTACAGCGTTAAATTTATCGAAGATTAAACCGACTAATGAATTGTTGCAAAATCCTGTATCGATATCTAGTTCTGTGTAAAAACAAGTATGGGCCCCGGTAAGGGCGAAGAAATATGGAAAAATGATCCACCCTGTATCTATATTAATACCGAACTACAAGTGCTTAGCTTTCAATTACTTTACACAACGATATACCGCGACAGTAATTTACAGCGCAAAGTAGCCACTATTATTATTATTCACCTGCAAAACTAATTATAGTACAACCCAAAAACAAATTATTTGTCAAAAACGTGAACACAGGTCATTGTTAGTAATAAGAACTTACTATACTACGATTGCCACAGAGCTACGCGACTACTATAATATACTCTGTTAAATAAATAAATTATCGAATTAACACATGTTCACTGGGTAACCTCAGAGACTTGCTATTACTGAAACATACTAAATTTAAAATATATCATTACAATTCACGAGTTTGTCATATTTCAATCATTGGTACCCGACAAACTTTTTTGGTACTTAGTAGTAATTAAAAGATTTCCGTTATTTAACCTCCAATGGCGTTGTAAGGTTCCGTGAACATTGTGTTGCTGTCCTAATAGTCCGAGAAAAAATTAGTGTGGTAAAGGAAGCCTCTGTTTTTAGCACTCCTACTCTTCGACTAACCGTTACTTTGTTTTACCCATATCGTTAGAGTTACGTGCGCAGTTGATCTTTTGGCGCGTCAAAGAAGAGTTTTCGGAGTTACCGACCTTTCCGAACGCGTACAAGTACACGGATATCTAGAATAGCGAATTCGTTCGCCATCTTGTTAGTAATGTTCTCGCGCCCATTGGGCTGTAATATTAGTCGTGCTTGCGTTTTCATTGTGAGTGGTGATCCATCGGTGGTAGGCCTATAAGGTACATCTCATCTGTTGGATATCGAGGACAACATATTTTCTTACATTGAACTATAAGAATATTGATACCGAAGGACGACATCATATAAGTGAATTTGGTGACGTGAATCGTGACGATCAGGCCTTATTTGAAAGATCGAAAAGACCAGAAGTACTGATGACAAATTTTTTTTTCAGAATCCAATACACGGGTAACGGACACCAATTTATCTAATCAGCAGTTGTCACTGAAGGCTGTGTTTCCTTCGAAATCATCTCAGGCATTAGAAGCTTCATATCTATTCAAAACGCTGTCTCTCCTAAGTGAGTCCCCTCCAGTAAAAACACTATCGCCGGTTAGAACGCAGTCTTCTCGTAAGGCTCTGTTAAATCTTCACCATTTTCCACCAGAAATTTATCTCGTTTCAAAAAGTCAGTTTTCCCAAAGAGACTGGATCCCTTAAAACGGCGCATCTCTTCACAAAGGCCAAATTCCCCAGAAACGTCGGAGCCCCCTCAACGGTCTGATTGTCCAAATAAACCGAGTGCCGAAAATAAGGTTTCTCCTAGAATAAACTTTTTTCTTCGATGGCGGTATTTAAAAAGAAAGCGAGTAAAAAAACCGGTACTCACGCCGCTACCAGAAGCCTCAAAAAAAGCTTATTCCAGTCCAGATGAATATTTAATTCCAGTTGATGCCGAAATAACAATCAGTTCTTTCCCATCGGTCTCATCGGCGCCGCCAGTATGGGCAACACTGCCCTACTTAATATATCAAATGGAGATGCAAATGGCTCATCGGGAGGAAGGTTACGTTGAAGGTAATTCCTATATAGATGTCTGCCTCGCACAATCGGTCGATTGTAAAGTGCCTACTATAACGGCGCCCTCTCCACCAAGCAACGACTCCCCATCGTTCGAGGAGCAGCCACCACCTGGTCTGGTAAGACATCCGGATTATGTAAAACGACGATCTCCTTCAAAATGTTCATCTTCTACAAAAACCCTTTCTTCAAGGATTAGCTCAGCGCCTATAAATGAAATTAAGAGTCTTCATATCACTGCTGATGACTCCACTTGGTTAGATAAAAGGTTGGAGGTTCCGCGAGCATTTGTCGTTATGACACCACCGCCTGGGTTGACGTTGCATTCGAACTCTACAAGGAAACCGCCTCTTCCAAGGAGACCACGCTTCCCTCAAAATCCAGAATCGAAAGCGGAACGCCGTGCACGTCAAAGGGCACAAGACGTCGCTGACGGCTACTTTTGGCCAGAAGACAGTCGACCAACAATAGAAATTCCTCCTCCATCACCCGGTCCGTCGACCTCGCTAAATTCCACCAAACGGCACAACTCATCAAACGATTCTGATAACTGGTCGTCATCAGTAGATTCACAATCGTCATCTGCTGATTCTCCCATAACGCCCCGTTTACAACTACAATTAAACATTACACAAATGGAAGATTTATCTATGAAGGGAAACCTTGACCAGGAACAGAAGTCTTTACTATTCGCCCATAGCTCCTCAGTGATTCAGACCTCGACTGAACGTGAGCCAAAATACATGATGGTGCGACATAGCCTGTATGAGTACATCGATGGGAAAGCCAACCGTATCGAATGGCAAAGTGTATTGACTCGCTACGCTGAAAAAAGGTGTCGTATTGTAGTGCCTATTCTACAATCGACCGGTTTCTATGTAGTCGGATACGAAACACAAAAAAACCGCTTAAAAATAGAAGGCTTCTGGCATCGAGATCGTTTTCACATGGATTATGGAGAGGTTTTATCTGTAACACGTAATCATTTATATGCGATCGACTCTGCACGAGGTGTACGAAGTTTAACAGAGCAAGGTGGACGGCGTTTAATGGAGCTCATCTGGGAGAAAATTCCTGATGAGTTTGACGAAGTTTTCAATGTAACGCAAAATGACAACTTTCGCTTTTTCGTCTACGGGAAGATCGGTGGACAAAACACAATAAAGTTTATTGACAATGGTCCCCCCTTACTGATGCAGAACGCGTCGCGGTTGGACGAATGTCTCGATATTGTCCATATACCTTTTACCAAGACTATTTATTTAGTGTGGCGCGGTTATATTGAGGTAAGGAAAATTGAAATGGTGGAAACTTTCGTCGATTCTCCTCATAATGTTCGTTTTCTCCCTAGGCGGACGCAGATCGAAAAAGTGCTGCACCCATTTAGTGATTCGCGCGGTCTCGTAGTCTATGTTAGAAATACGTGGTCAAACAAAGAGTCAATTATTAGCTACAATTTTTGGACGTCTCGTTGGAAAATACTGGTTAATCTCGACGTGGCACAGCGTGATTATGTTGAGAACATAAGTATTGACCTGGAGGAAGAATATGAACGACCAAATAATGGACAGAATGTAATAGGGTAATTTACCGCTTATCAGGACCAGTTCATCGTGTATAGAATAGAGATTCTCTACTCCAGATCTTCATTCTGTGATCGCAGCGATTACACTGTTATTTAATTACTTTTTCTTTTTTATTTTGCACAATTGTTCGTTTGCAATTTTGCAGTAATTTCTATTACTGCAGCCCATCCGCGTTTTTTCAGATACAAATAATTGGACTTGCGGTGCGTTATAAATCGAAAAATATCTCCTTTAAGCTAAGGTAAAAGGAAGGCCTTATATTGAAATGTGTCTACCCGCCGATAACTTTGATCTTTTGGAAAATCGTTATAGTTTTTGAAATTAAGAGCTATGCATCGCTGGAAGTGAATTCATCAGCTCCATGTGCCCTTTATCGCATGGATTATTTAGACTTACCTGGCCGCGTCGCCTAAAATGTCTTACCACAAGTGTATGCTGTATATGAGTATAAGGACTATTTCTGCTTATCATACTCGCAGAGTTCTATATACAGGTTTATATATGTATCACATACGGATGCGCCAGTTGTTTGTCCATAATCGTGTGGGCAATAAATGTATCTCTTCACCTTGCTTTTTTTAAGTAAACCGTTTTTACCTTTATTATAGTTTCTTCTGAGTGAAACTTTTAAAGATGTCGATGTATCTCGATACAGGAAAAGCACAAATGGGAAATTATGTGTAACATAAGCAGTAAGGTGAAAGAGAAAAAAACTCTTTCTGTATAATAAGCAACTGCAAACAATGACACAAAGCTTGAGTCTATTAATCTAGTAAGTGAAATTACGCGTGTATAAGACATTCTAAATCATAAATATAAAATAACAATATACTTGAAATAATAATTGAAAATGTAACAAACTGTATTTGTTGAGATCAGTCATAGAGTATTTTTTTTGTAACATGAAGTAGTATCGTTACAATATGGCTATCATGAACGATGAGGTATGTTCACTTAAAATCAACCATAATAAATGTATGCTTATAATCTCAAAGAAGATCCGTCTCTCCTTTGTGTGACTACTATAAGGACTGTACCAATCAATTAATTTCGTCTGCGTAATTGAAACGCTATCTACCAGAACATCAAAACGTTTCCTACACAAAGCTTAAGCAGAGCGGAAAGCTGTGAAACGGAACCGTCCGGAAGACATCGATGAATGTGTAATGTAACTACAAATTACCGATTTAAAAAAACACTATGCATTATATCTAAGCATTTATAAAGCACTGCTCTAAATGAACAAAGCCACCATAAACCAATAAATAATCAAAAATTTATTGTATACATTTAAGAATAAACTGAAATGTAAAGCACAAAAGCAATTCAGGCATAAAAAATAGCTGTCTCACAATTCTTTACACACACGTTGTGTGGTATGTGTCATTTGCGAAACTTAAAGCAGTGACCCCTGCTACTTTAATTCAGGGGTTGGCTATTCAAGTCATTGCGTGTTTTAAGTGTAGGTACTGCATTTCTGTGACCATATTACTGTTTTAAAACAAAACATTTATTCCAGCATTAAATTATTATTAAATGTCTATGTTTTATATATTGCTAGTTATTATGGATACAGCCTTTTGTTCGAACGAAATTTGAAAGCTCGAACGAGTTTTTTAATCCTATTCACCTGCAAAGCCTCAGCTAACAAGGGGCGAAGGCATATGGGTGTGGCAGTGAAACCAATGGGGAGAGAAAGAGTGGAAGAAAACCTACCTCATTGGGATGGCAGCCTGACATCTAAGCAGGTGGCTGGGCTTAACTTAGTCTGTATAGTGGACTGATTAGCATGCTGTTGATTCTCATCTTCAAGAAAATCTAACTTTAAGGTGTTCTTATTAGTCAACCTAGTCATCATGAAGCTACGGCAAATCTGGGTCGTACTGTGGTCCATTTTATTTCTCCTGTTACGTGTGCAAAAAATTGAGATTATGATACCGTTAGTTATTGGGACTATTCATGTTCCGAACATTGGTCAATCGGTTCCATGTTATTATTTTTGTAGGCATGACTTTCTTTACACAATTTCTCGAACTTTTTGGCTACGGGTATGGATGCTTCGACTCTGTAAAGAAAGCCACCAGTAGACCTCTCTACGCTAAAATTCTACCGATTGTCATTCTCGATGGTTTAAGTAGCCCAAAATAAGCTCAAAAGAACAAGAACTTGCCAAAAGACAAACTCCGATATGGAAATTTCCGATGCAGACGCAGATGTTCGTACATTGGACTAGTACGACCCATCTTGTTATCTAGAAACACATATAGAAATTGTTTGGGGGTGAGAATTGGCGGCCAAGCTCGAGTGAACATCGGCTGACTGTAGGACTTTCCAAATGTGAATCCAGATGTTGGTCGCCAGCTCCATAACGACGTTGTGTCATCCCAACGTCGAAAATGAACTCTGTTCATTAACTTTATTCAGCAGAGACCAGGTCCGACATCGTCATTGTCAATATCTTTGAACACAAGACCCGAACTGAACCGTGAATTCTAGAAAAACCTTTCGATGAGTATGATTAGCTATCGTGCTCCAAAACTCATTCATCAAGGCTCATTGGAACTGATGCAAAATGTGTCTGCTAAACCTGTGTCCTTAATGCAATATTTTAATCCAGTCCGGGGCATGTTACTAAACAGACACCAGCAAATTATAAAAGGAACAGGATTCATTCGTACCCCAGATTAATTGGATAAATATGCAGTCAGATTGCCATCAACAAAATTATTTCAGTCTTTCTGGCAGCCCAAACACGGAATATGGAAGAGATCGTTTGGTCAGACCAACCACCCACCCCGACTCCACTACTAACTCTATGAATTCTGGAAAAATATCCGTGACATGATACCGAATTGGAAATCAATCGCAGAAGCTCTTTAATGATAACACACCACAGAGCTAGTGACGACGTGCATTGACAGGCGAAAATATCCTACAAAATTTAGATTTTGCTGAGTTATTAACAAATGTGGTCAAATACATATTGCATAATGTTTAAAACTGTCTTGTTTGTTACGGGGACATGCTGGAAATGTTTTTATTTTTATCCGAAGGTTCACAAACGTCGATTTTAGCTCTGGATCTAATTTATTTCTCGTACTCACTATTTCTTTGTGACAACGATTGATTACATGTATTTTATGAAAAACCACATTAAGTTTTCTTGTGGTTAATTAGAGATGGTGAAGAGGACAGCTCAAATGAGAGTCGTTAAATAGTGAAAAATTTTCTCCGATAGGCTTAATTAATCACAGGTGGCCTTGCATTAACCTTTTGCATCAAGATAAATCACTCTAATCCAAATGTTTTGGAGAACACAGCCTCTCCGCCTAAAGGTAGAAATAACTATGCACCTATTGAACTTAGGGGAATCTCTTCAACTTTCGTTAAAGGAAAACCTTTCGTTTCCCTATTTATTTAACATGTTAATTGTGCCGGGTCCAATATGCTTGTTGATATGATGTTCAGCTTCCCGCGTCATGATTCTGGAACTAGTTATTGTATATAGCTAATAACAAGTATGTCTTTTATCAATATACTAATACAACTCTGTGTCTCTTTGTTTATTTGTCCAACCCACATCGATTTCATTCTTTAATTTTTGCCAGATCGGTAAATCTATTCTAGTGCGTAATGTTGATTAGCAATTTCTTATTTTTTTACGATTTTTGTATTTTTAGGTTTTTTTTTGCGAACATTTTTTACACATATCCATAACAAAATTATTGGCATTTAAGTACGCGATATTATGGTGGGGTTTTTTCCGAAAAATGTTCCCTACTGACAAAACAAGCTCCGAATGCTTACATGGAAATCTATGTAGGGTAGCGGGGAGGAGGTCGTTTTTGATACCAACGGAAAGCTATCACCGAGATAAATTAAAATGCAATAAATTTTGGGGTACCCAGATATCAGTTTTTAGATCAAAAACGCTTTTCGCAGGACGAAAATCTCACATGAAGTTTTACTTAAGCACGATTTCCTTGATGCCAGTCGACAGATTTCGACGAATTTGATAAAATTGCAGTACACGTCTTTGTACCTAAAATTGATGTTTTGGCGCGCAAGTGGTCAAAAAACCATTGAGAGGTTTGTCTCCCCCGTTTCAAAGAAAGAAAGTTGTAGGAGGTGGTACGACGAATATCTCAGTCAACATTTTTTTCGAAAATATTCTTTAAAAAATTTACTACGAGAAATACAAAAATATCAAAAACATTTTCCTTTACGCAAAGTATTACCTTGTTCACGCTAATTCTTCATACCAATTGATAGGTCCCATCGGGCTAAGTAAAAATAGGATATGTATTTTTATAGCTTAAATAAATATTTCGGCATAAAGAGGCCCAAACATAGAATTTAATAGTTTTTTTTTCCGTTTAGATGATACTGGGATAAATGTTTTAATTCTTTAGCTTCAGTGACGTCCCAGGAACAATAGGTTAGCCGACTGTATCATTGGCAACATCTATTAAACGTCTGCCCAAGGCCGGCTACGTACGTCCTTCAAAGGCTGGCCGATGGCCGGCCCTAAAAAAGCATCTTAATCACATTGTAGAGGTCTATTCAAAGCTATAATATGAGAGAGATCCAACTTCGGTGTTGGCTAAGCTCCCTGGTAAACCATTTTTAACAGGCTGGCTACAGAATTTCAAAAGGCTTACGTGTTAGGTGAGACAGGTAAAATTACCATAGAATGTGGTTGGTGTGACTTAACGTTTACGCTATGGTGGACGTTGTATCAAAAAATCAAATTAATAGTAAATGTTAGATTGGGTGTAACATCAACAAATCAAATAAATCAATCAGAAAATAGACTCGGGATGAAGCCCTCGAATCCGTATACTAACTAATAACTTTATAAACGAACTTTTCACATAGACTTCCACTGTAACCTCTTTGTCTTCTTTAAGTAAGAACCGATAGCACCGACCCATCTTAGCCCATTTCAGAAGAGAACACAATTAACAGAACAGAACAAAAATAGTGGAATTAAAATTTCATTTTTTTATTTCAATTAAAAAGCATCCATTGTTACAATGTGAATACATATTTCTGGACAAGTTTCAAATATATCCTGCAAATGCTTTATAATAATATACTTAATCGACGTAAGATGATTAAAGTAACGCTTAGCGGCAGTACTGGACGTAAAATTTAAAACACTTAATTGATTTCAGATATATAGCTATAAAAATCCTGCTAAAAAATAACGACTCCCTGACTTCGGTAACTACTACTGCGTCTGAACTAACTGAGCTAGCGCCGCACAGAACTTCATTTCATGGAGGATGATCATTCATTTGAATGTTAAATTGATTCTTGTAATGGACACAAACGCAACTTGGGCAATTTCTTTTCGATATGACAGGAAAAATTCCAGCCTCCATATGACCAAACGAATACCGGTTCGTAGTATTTTATGAGCTCAGAAATGGCAGAACTAAATAAACGGCCGAGAAACACAATTATTGAGGGCCACTACATAACACCGTTTCAATTACCCTGTAGGCGAATGACAGAATCGGCAGCAAACACTATGCTGTGTTATACGACGGTGAGTATAACAAAAGCTGTTGCGCTAAACCCTTCACTGATGAAGTAGATCAGGGTTTATCTTAATAAACGGGTCTGGTCTAGCCGGCACCTACGACCCACTTGTCGTCCTGACGATGTGGCTGGGTCCATTATAGCAATTGCCAATGGCCTTCAAGTTCCGCAAATCTCTGATAAGCTTGACAATGGCAATAATGTTCACAATTAACAATAGTGATCCTAATAACAGGAAAGAACACTAACGTTAAGGGTCAAATCAGGACAAAATGTATAACAATACTCACGACGGACTAGTTAGCTATTATATTTGAATAACATAAGGTAAGATTACTATAATTACATAATAGAGGAAAGGGGCACTCGACTTTATTTTGGTAAGATTTTAAAAATTGTAAGTGAACTCAACAATTAGGCCCAACTTAATGAGCCTGGTGGTGGAGCTCAACTACTCCAGTGTAGTTCAGCTTTGCCTTTAAACAAAACAAAAATTGGAGCATTTTGGTGCTATTACCTTCAACATAGTGTTGTAGAAGACAATGCGTTTGATAACTTCCCAGCAACATATTATTCGTTCTAATATCTAGTAATGTTGGTATAAATAAAATAACATTTCGTAGCACCCCCTATGAAGTCCGTGACAATGCCAGTTTGCCTCGGGTTAATAAACAGTAGAAATTCGTACAGCTAGCTACAAAAGGTTAAAATTGCTCTGCTGCTATTGTTTGTAATCGTGCGAGCTCGGTCACAACGACGAAAAGGCATATTTTACTATGTTGTCTATACGTCAGGTTTGGTTAGTGCCCCAAGTTGTGTTTTCATTAGAGCACTCTTGTATCAATTGTGATTCTGTAAGTTTGCTTGATCATTGTTACCAGTGTGAGACTGTGCTTCAGTGAAAAGTATTCTGCGAGTAGTTTAGAACTGCAATTGACTTACATTGACGTTAGCCAGTCGTGGAGGATTTTCAAGGTGTACGCACAACATCTATGAATTGAAGTATATTATTTTGTATCTTGTACGTTGTGTAGATTAGCTTTGCTTAGATAAAAATATCGTAGAAGCAATGCCGTCAGTTGTATTAAGTACATGTATTCCCAAATAATATTTTTACTAGGTGAAAGATATATTATAAGCAAAAACAGCTAAGCGAAGTCTACAATGGGCATTACGCAGAGTTTATGTACCCCTTCTTTTTTGTATTTTTAGTTGAATTCAAGTTGTAATTATATCTGAAGATGAGTAATATATATACTCGAGTATTTAATCTAACAAATTTTTACTAATTCTTCTAACCTAACTGTTGCAACGTCCTCTTCTCTTATCTGCGTGCATGTAAGATGATTTCTCTTTCGCGCCTGGGACTTCGAGGTCTGCAGAATTCACCCGATCTTTTAGCCGTTGGCCTTCTCATCGTTTACGCATTTGTAGCAATCTACGTGACATATCTCACCATTACAGCTCATCAAGTGATTACGGATGAACGAGCGTAAACACCGCCAATGAAACATGACTTAATCAATTTAAATTACGACGTGATCACGTAACTGTACGAACTTGAAACACACATCAAATTTATTTTGCGTCCGTCAGTATAACTGTAGTAGCGACCTATGCCGTGAACCCCCTAAATAAATAGTTACATTTTTTTGGTTAGTCAGGTTAACAAACAGCTATTCTCATCTGATAATGCTCAAACACCAAAAGCTCCAAACACGCATCTATCGTGGTAGATTGCGTACTCTACAACTGTAAAAAGAACGTTTCTTAGTTGTATAATGATGAATCCCAACAACAAAGCCGTCTACTTTTGGCCCAATTAATCGCTCACAATGTCATCACCTAGTTAATTCAGAAAATTCGAACCTAAATTACAATGAAATCGCTTCATACGATCGAGCTCTGTTAGTTCGAAATCACCAACGAAAATGATAGAGCTAGAAACGAATGTAACTCGGAAATCCCACGTGAGAGAAAAGAGATTTAGCGGAGCATTCCGTAAATGTATGAAACTATGATTACGTGTAGGAAAAAATTGAATATACATGCTTCTCACTTTGGATTACACTTTGGAGCTGTTTGTCATAGCTGTCATACGCTCATCCAGCATTCTTGGTTCAACACAAAAACCAGTTCATAGAACAAAACGACAAACTCATCATGACGCAGGTCGGAGGTTTGTTTCTGCTATATAAGCAAAGATCTGGTAAAGTCCAATGTTTTTGTGTCGGAAATACCGCACGCGCAATTTCAGGCTTTAATTAGCTGAAGTCGGAGATCTTAGCTTTTTCCAGGTTATGTGCAGTTTCCGAAAAATCCTAGGGAGGATTCCATATGTCAATGCAAAATATCTACTTAGTAACTCGAAGGATTGAGAAATTAATTTTAAAAAAGGCGCAAAAATAGACATGTAATGATATTGGTACCTCGATTCGGCATTTTTTAAAGTATTATTGAAAGGGTGCATGTCACATGTTTCTGAAGGGTATCTGGTGTACTTTTAAACTCACACAAATGCTTAATGAAAACCCAAGACCTGGGAAACTATCTCTTAGCACTGTTCTCTAAAACAATTTTAGGCGTTAATCATCTGGCCCTCTTCAACATTTCTCCGGGGAAATAATTGTTCGCTTTAACAAAAAGTCGGAGAAGAAACTACAGATTTGTTCATTAATCGAAGGGTGTTTTCATCTTTCTTAAAACCAAGTTTTATATGTGGCCATATCTTAGACTATATAAACTACATACGGTGTTGTCAGGTCGCTCAATTCCTTCCATAAAGACCACACCGTACAAATTTTGTGCAATGGACATTGTGTTGAACGTAACACCATTCAGCTTCCGGTAATACGGGAAACAGACGCAAAAACGTCATAAAGTTTTAAACATGTTTTTTAAATTGGTCATTTAAATTGCTACGTAATGCAAAACCTTAGAAAGCTTAACAATTTAGAATGGAAACTATTGCGTGCAGTGTTTTTCCAAAAAACAGCAGTATCCTTGACGATTACTCTTCAAAATGGTTTACGAATTTAGAAGAAAACATTTTTAAATTGACTTATAGGTGGTTCATGCTCATAAGGAAAATATGTTGGAAGAAAGCGACAGTTACAGTAAATAAGTACGTTTGTGGAGAATGTTCCTTCTTACACATGCAAATTCATACAGACACCTGTTTTCATTACGATATAACTTAAGGTGATATAAATTTTGTTTTAATTCATTCTATCGGACTGTAAATAAATTACGATTAGGAGAGTAATAAATCGTTTCATTTCCAACAAATATCTAACCTAACGTTATCAGATAAGTTAATTTCTACCTTGTGTCGAAATTGATAGAATTTCACGATGAACAAATATCCTCTGAAATATGCAAACTGAAAAGCAACGTTGCCGTATTTAATAAAATGCCTAACTATATTGCTTTGTATGAAATCGTTAAGCCCGCGAAAGGGAAGAGCACAGGAAGAAATAGCTAGTTTATGTACCATACACACACATGTATTATATAACATGCGATGTATTTAGTCCTTTGGAAAAACTGCCAGTAGTCATGACTGAAGACTTAACAGCATAAAAAACTGCGCAGCCGGTTTTTGTAGAAGCGCCGCTCTGTTAACGCCACTCTCACTATCGGTGTAAACCTGATCATTTCAAACTAAAAGTGAAGAACAAGTAAGTTAACTACTATATCTATGTATCATTTTATATCTGACCGAAAAGACCTGTATGTGTTACACCTTATTTTTTATATCTTGTCATTGCACATGTCTGCAATGTGTCTCGTAAACGCAAATAACGATTGACTCAACCAATTTGTATAAATTTTATTTTATTAAACAGATAGGTTTAACAAATTCACTTTATATGCACGTATCTATTTCTAATAAACCTGAATTTAAGTATTTACAGAAAACTCTAATGAAAAACACAGATGTAGAATATACAAAGGAGACACGAGTTAAATATCTGGCATCTTATAAGTTATTCACGGTTACCACATCATGGGTACTGCCAACAAACACTGTAGAAATTTTAGAACTGCTTTTCACGTTACAACGAAGTAATTTCTGCAGATATCACAATGCAAATGGCCATTCAAAAAAGATTAAGCCTAACTATCAGGTATATGTGTGCGACATGAACACGCTAAAATTAATATGGGCACCTGAGCACGCTAGATCTATATTTTGCTTTACTAACCATGTAGCCTCAGACGTATAATTGAAGGCAGTTTGGAGTCCCCGTTTGAGAATATTTACGAAGTATACTGCTAGAAAAGTTTTTGAATTTCTGTGATAAGACGATGAGAATGTGTTACACTTTAAATGCAATTTCGTTACACACGTCAGCTCTAATTCAGCACCTTCTAACGCTTCTAATTTTCAAGCAATGCGAATGCGATCGTAATAGCACAGACTCCGATCTAAGCAATCCAAACGAACTTCAAAGGTTCACCTCGAGTCAAAGAAGCCTTTTGAAAACCATTTAAATTAATTCAAAGCACTCGTCTTTACATCACCGCACAACTAGCATAATATCAAACTGAGAGATTCGATTTGGCTACTAATAGTTTTTGAAATAAAAGTGATTTTAAACGGTGACGACCTATCGGGCAATATGTCATCAAAGTAAGCATTTTACGAACGCTATTCTTTACCGCATCTAAAGTAATAAAGCAATGCAACAACTTATCCATTTATCAAAAGTGGCTTCGTAATATAAGCCTAATGTAGGCTTTTTCTCAATTCACTTAAATGATACAGGGCAAGCGTTCATGATGTCCTACACTGTTCTCATAGATTTCTAAATCCAGGGAAAATATCATTGCTACAGGGTATAGAGAGAATTCATGATGGCTCTTTATGCGGAATACAATTATGAGACATGGAACTATCTCTAGCACAGCTAAATAATTATAGCGTACCCTAGACGACATTAAGCTATCGTAAGATTACTTCTTAGATGAATTTTCGGATTTAGGAGGGATTCAAATTCTACAAACTAGAAGGAACTACAAATTACTATTTTTCTGTTTATAAAATAACGAAGCGGTTTTAGCTTTTTTAGATGATAGCAGTGCTAAAGGCTTTCTAGCACTTGAAAAACTACTTTGTCGAAGTTGAATTTCATGTCATGAGAATACTCACAGGAATACCTGTAAAGAACACGTTTTTATGCAAACGTCATTTGAAATCAAAATAAACTGCATCCAAGCGTTTACGTTAAAAGAGACACTTTCGTTATAAACATCACATGGGTAGTTTTGTGTTTATTACATTATTCATGATAGTAAGTTTTCTATTTTTCCAACACGCACACTACGACTGTATCTTTACTTTCATACACCGTTGTTTCTTCCCCTATCCATTATTATTGATGATCTTGAAGAGGCTACCTCGTCTGCTTGTGGCAGTCCTTTTTTATAATTTAAGGCTCCCAACAAAAGACCTCAACTTCTAGGCAACGAGCAAATTTCACAGGTCGACAGAGACGCAACGTTCGCAAATGTGCAATGTGCGCAGTTCCAGCTCGCACCGCCGTCCTTTGCTGAGGATGCTGATGCTCCCGAACCGCCGGCGTTTACCATATCAGTGTCAGGATTGCCCATTGAGCTGAGAATGGTCTCAAACGTCTGCCACTGATCACAGCGCGATGCCCAATTTCCACAGGCATTAGCGTCCTTTTTGCGAACGGCTTCTAGTAAACCGTCGAGGGGAATACGAACCACGTCTAGCGTAGAGATGTACAATAGAAAATGGAAATCCCTGGCAGCCGAAAGTAAATCCTTGTTCGCTGTGAAGTTTCGTAGATATTGATTAACCGATGTCAGATCTTGGATCTGATTCACCATACCACGATTCTCTACAGGAAATTGAGGACCCTCACTCCGAAATGTGTTTATGGGCTCGTTCGGCGAGCTTACAGGAACATCGACTAGCAGATATTCAACGGGCAACGGACGCGCATGATTTTTAACCTCGTTGCCGTATTGGTCTTTTGCCGTATAGAAAACGTCAGGAACGTATTGCTCGTTAGATGACTCCCTGACCCAAGCAAGCTCGGGTGCGTCTTGTGTCGGTAACAAACAGTTATCCCTTACCAAGGCCATGCATTGATTGGACACCTGATAGCCCTCCATGTGAATTCGACTTTGTTCGTCGCCAGTAACACATACGGTGACAAACTTTGATCCAAAGTAGCCGTTTGTTGAAAGCCTACACGGGTTAGGATATTTGTTCTGAAATGCGGCCGCAGTTATACACTCCTGTGCTGACAGCAAGTAACTGAAGTGGGTGCTGCGTAAATACCGTACCGTGCCTAGAATAAGATCAGCAATAATTAATTAAAAAACATTTAATAAAAGCAGCATCACCATTAACTGGTACATTCAGCTTATTTAAACCGAAGCAAAATTTTCTCAAGCACAGTCGTGAAGTAAAAACGTCGATGCGGAATATTGGGATGATTGAATAAATGCCGAATCCAGTATGCTTCTAATTTTTATCTAGGTAGATTAGGCAACCATTCCAACTCACTGAATTTGACAACCCATAATTTCGAAATTACACGATCCAAGTACCTTAACGGAATAGTTTACCAACCGCTCAAAGAATATGCCACTAAACACTGCTATATATATATATATATAACTAACCTGTTTGAGTATCCAAAGGCAGCAGATCGCAAAATATCCAGCCTACTCGTCTCAAACCAAGCTTAGCTGCGAGCTCATCAACAGCCCCCTCGTTAGGATCATCAAGGAGCTCGAACTGATCTCTTGCGCAGTGCTGTGGAGGCTCGTAAATTGCAGCTACAACCGCTCGGATACCTAGTGGTACGTCAGCGTGCGTTTCATATCGGCCAAAAAGAATGCCACACCGTTGGAAGGACGAACGGCGCCAGAAATCAAGAAAGCGATCGACTATCTGTCGATTTTCGAACATGACGCAATCGACATGACGATACTTCTGGAGATTCAATGTTAAAGCTGTAGGCTGGCAATTTGAACAAATGCCTGTAATGAACAACGTATAATGGAAATAAAGAGGTTGTTATAAAAAAAAAAAACTTGCCAAAGCTCCTTATACATAATTAACAACCAAAATTTAATATTAAACTTCCATCAACAAACACGCAAATTCAGATGCTAACTTTGCGTACACTGTAATAAAATTTGAATTATCTGATTGTTACGTAAACACTAAACTTCCAGACGATGTCTTAGACTCCTGATAAGCTTACCTTTGGGCCACGGCGGATGTGCGGCACAGTCGGGTTTAATTTTGCATGAGATATTTTCAAGGTTGGCGAATTTTCCTTTATCGGCTCCGCTGGTTAACTTCTTGAGATAGGAATGGAACGACAAATGTTTAATCTTTTTTTCGGCAAGATAGGTTTCATCATAAGGCTCACGCGGTATACAATGGACGCACTTGCCACCCTCGTTGTGCCTGCATAGCGGGCCACGAGCCTGTGCAATTCTGCCATCCATCTTCGCTAGAATTCGATCTACTTCGTCTTCCTCAATCTCAGACCTCTGCGACATGGGCGCACTGGAGCTACTCTGGAACTAACAACGGACGACCCAAGGTTGTCATTACTATCTTCAAAGAACTCAAAGAGAAATGGGTTGACATTTTAAGTAGGGCTAAACAAATATCGATATTGCCAATAATACTGAACATAAACTGGATAATATATTTACTTGACAATGTATTGAATAATGTTAGCCATGTCCGGACAGACTTACCGGGCTAATATTGCTGATTCCGTTTTTACCGTTTGCTATTGGGCCGCCATCTTGATGACCAAGGTCCATCTTTTCATCCGACTGTTGTTGAGTGACTCGCACATAGACAAGGTCGCCATGGTGCAACCCTAGCGATTCCAAACTTCGACCGTTCGCCTGTATTCGCTTGGTGAGGTCCCGCGTTAGATATACATCACAACTAGTGTAACCACAAACAACTCGAACCTAAATTGAGAAAACCCGAACATATGTTTATTTTAACTACATCATACGCCTGGGAGCAGATTCTTGTAGCGCTGATTCGATTGTTAAATATAATTCAAAAACACTTTATTAAAGTTATAAGCCCAGGTAACCGACATTGTGAGGTGGGTAATACTTGGAAGGTTTGCAACCAAATCATTTTAGCTGCTCCTTTGATCTCTTTTGGACGTAAAACCATCAAGTAACGACAAACGTATTTCTTATTTTTCAAGCACCTTTTTGTATTTGTCACGTGTGTCATATTCGGCGTACTTGCTTAGAAAAATTAGCCCGTTCGGAATAGCTTAGTTTCAATTGAAACCTCAACGAGCTGCACAGATAGAGCTAGAAAAATTATGAACGAAACTGAGGACTCTATTTGAACATGTGCTATACTACAACTTGAGATGAAATATGCACATTTAGTGAGAAAACTTGTGGTAAATTAGCAGAACTAATATAAAATAGTTCTGCTAATTTACCAGAAGTTTCGCGCTATACAAATCATACGAATAGTGGACTATGATCCCAGGAGCCTTCACTAAGTCTTCTAGAACATTTTACGTTAAAGCGGTAACATGCTCGAGAACATGGAGTAAGTCCGAGTTTCTGGAGTAAAATGTAATTAAAAAAGAGTATCTATTTATTAGCACTAGTTTTAAATCATGTCAATAGCCAATCTGAAAACAGTCAACTTCAACTTCCAATTGAAATATAGAGAAACAGTTGTTCTAATACAGAGCAAGGTGGGAACAGACAAAAGTTTGCATAGTTCCTACAGTCAATGCTCTCTTAGATCTTATTTACCTTTGCCAGAAGTACATCGCTTGTATCTCCGCGGTCGAGCTCGACACGCTTTTGCCCATCAGGGCTTTGCACTCTAATCATCATCTGTAAACACGCAGCTTTATATAATTGGCATGATCTGACAGCATTACACAATATCCAGGAAGGAAGCATTATTGAAGAAATTCATTAACCATCTGCGTATAAACTTTAATAAAAGGCGGTTAATTTTCAATCAGATAGAAAAATTAGGTCTCATTAGGTCTCTCTAGTTTTTCCATATTTTCGCACGTTACCGCAAACAAATCGCTGAACGCATGACAAAACAGGGCGCGAAAAAATCCGAGCAACCGAAGGCGTAGACGGACTTGCTAAATACTTTCAAACCTAACACAATCTTTTTGATCATTCAGTAGATATTATAGGCTAGCATTACATACCACTTGTATATGCCGTCCTTGATAAATATCTATATAATAAAAGAGGCGTTTCATTGAGCAATCTGAATACACTGCGCGTAAGGTGACACTTTAATTTTAGATACTTAACATTACCATCAACATCTATCAAAAGCAATATGTTTTTTTGTCATATTACTGATGTGCAAACAGATAGATATTATGGAAATTATATTATTGTATATTGTTGTTAATATGATGACTATGGTAACGTTTGAAAAACTAGTAAAAATGGATAAGATTCACACCGCTATCTAAGATTCAACCAAACACGATGTCAAAGTACTCACCTATTAATTTAGATCCTATACTATGCAGAATTGTTAATTGCTCAAATGCAATAAAAGAAAATAACGTTAAACAGACGTGGCCTACAGAGCAATGAAACGACCTCAGTATAATCAACAAATTTTACGACTACCTTGCAAATTGGAAGCACATTCGGTTAATTATGCCCCTAACTAATTAGGCAATAGTTGATCGTTGTTGAACAAACGAAGTGCACTAAGTAAAGAGCAAAATTTCGAAAGTTCGATGGATTAGCTTAGATAATTTTTCCATTTAGGTAGGTTATCTTGTAATGTATAACACGTTAATGAACACCATTTATAGATTTGGCTTCTCTATGTGGGATACAGTAATGTACCGCTTGATCCCATCCACCTTCAAAATATTATACTGCTTACAACTTCACTATGCACAAGTTGTCAATAGCGACGAGATTGACCGGATCAGAAGCTTTCAAATCTTTTCACAGGTACAGAAAGCACTACACCGTAAATGGTAATATCATTAACAGTACTTACTTTGAAGCAAACTATATCGTACAGCCGCTTCGTAGCGGCCTTGCCAAAATGAAGATTCTGCTTGGTCACCAAACAGTCCTTTGTGCCTGCTTGTTTGCTAACCGCCCAAGTTGTTTGCATAGATAGCCGACTAAATGCGCGGAACGGCTGTAAACATTGTGAATTGATCAGAGGCTCACCACAAAGGGCATTTTAAATGGCATTCTTCAAAGTGAACCCTGCGAATTGACTATATCTCTATCACCGGGACATTAGCCGTGCGGTTCGGGACCTATTTGCGGCCTAAAATCTTAAAGGCTTTATTAAACACTAGATTGTGCAGAAACACATCACACCGTGGCGGATGATGACGTCCTCGAATTTGGAAATTCCGCCATCCGTGAATTGGCTCCGTGTGCCTTAATCAGTTTTCTGTGTCGACCATGCAATCAGTGACTCGTAATTGTGCCGGAGAAATTTCGTAAACTAAAACAAAACTAGCATTCAGTCTCTGCCAAACGGCTAACATCGTCTGGTTAACTCGTAAGTGCGTTTTCGAAGTTGAACAAATAAATGTAGAACGTCTTTTCAGCTACTTTTAGTCACCCATGCTTTTGTACTTTACAACTTTAGTAACTGAATTAAGTATATGAACATCCTACCGGTAACTTGAACTCTCCGGTAGGTAAGACAGTTACACAAGTAACTGTCATAAATCGGTGCTGTGATTAACATGACATTACGCGACTTGAGATCTATCCGATTAAATAAATATCCGAATGTCGGTCGATATTCGCCTACCAGACACTGAGTAGCACTCTCTCATAGTCTTGGACTGGTGTAGCATCTATTTCGGTCCTTAGTAACGAATTCGCTCTAGCGGGAGGACCCCGTCATCGTATCGACAGATAATGCTGAATTAGTCCTCCTTAGACTGTTGGTTGCCAAAGATATTACTTTTTTTTTCCTGGTAGTGTGGTAATGGGTGTTGAACATCGCTGTGAAGCAACCAGTTCGAAGGCATTGCGTATTGGCGAGATCATATCTAAATCGGCAAGCAAATGAGTAATCTACTGTATCGGTAAAAGTGACGTGGTATTAACTAGCGTGATAACTCCTTACGTTGAGGAGCTACTAGGGGTACCGAAAGCCTCTTTTTCGCTCTCAACTTATGCACATATGGCAGACTGGTGAAGAATTTAACTGCCTAATTTCATGTGATTAGCTGTTTTCTATTATACCGTCCCTTTTTTTTTTTTATAAAGCTACGGACTCTTTGTACTATAGTTAAGTTTCTTCCTATCTTTCATTGTTTTTATCATGAACAATACTAGAAGCATTATTTTCCAAGCAATAAATGCATGACCCAATTTTTCTTGAGGGTTTGAAATGACTATCCAATAGGATGTATCGGTTTGTCTGCTAAAGTTTGTGTTGTGCTCAAACGCGTAATGGTACTTAAAAAAAAATAGCATCATCCTAAGCTTCAGGACAAATCACTTTCCGTGAATGTGTTCTGCGTACTGATATTAATATAGAAAGAGTTATTAAACAAAGCGGTTCTTACGGCAGTCTCATTATAAGAGTGTTTATGTAAGTATTACCATACTCGTACACCCATCATGTAGCTCTAACAAACTGTTTTAGAAGTATACTAAGAATTAGCCATTTGCATCAGCGTATTAGTGAAATGCTGTGTACTGAGCACTAGTTGAATTCAGAATGGTACTTCCAAATTTCTAAACAAAGAATTTTACTTCTCGGCCTGAAGCTACATAAGAAACACAATGGGAACTCTAACAATGATTGGAAATGCGTAGACTAAGTATTTCATCAATAACTATGTAGTGTCAATTTTGATGAGATTCCGGTCTATAGAAGAAAAAAAAACGGCAAGGAGCTGGCAAAGAACCCATGGTACGACTAGAGGGTAAATAAGTCCATGCGATGTCGTATTTATTCAGTACGCTGCAGAATACAATTCACTCAAATAATTGCTAAGACGTCAAATTATTATTCAGATTAGAGTTTGTTTTATATTACATTGTCAATGACCTATCCGAACTTTATTCACTTTGTTCGTTTGTTTTGGATCCGCTTTGTTTTCATGTGATTTCATCCTAGTTAGAAGTTATAAGAAATAAGTATGGAATAGAAACAGCAGCAACCGAAACTTAAAAATAAAAAAAATAAGAATATGTTCTAAGAAAATTGAATGCAATCCTTGTGAGACTTCAAAGGCTGGTATTTAATTATCTGTTGGTTTGTAATGGCATATATTGATAAGAATGTCTGTCAGAAAAAACGCAAAATGATCTCGTATACTCTGTGATAGAGACGTGAAATAGCGGAAAGATGTTGACCGATGTGCTGATGCAAGGTGTATTTACAATGAACAGCGGATATAGAGTTGGAGGTCTCCTCTGATCTTCAAAGGTTTCAAATGGCGTGATTGCAAAGAATAATTGTCATAATGGTTACAACAACAATCAATGAAACTGCTGCAGACTCTAACGTGATAGCCGCTAACAACAGAGATATTTTGTTAGATTCGTCGGCAATATGCCAATTTCAACTGAGGGTTAAATCGTGTTCAACTCAATAATTTTTTTAAATTTAGAAAAACATTCATAGAGCCTGGTCAAATTTGTGTATACACATGTACCGTTTAACCTCATTTAAGGTGTTCAATTTATTTTAGGTGATTTACAGCGCACCTATCCACGTCAAGTAAGCGTGTGTAAACGGGGTCGTCAAAATGAGTCTACAGTGGACCTTTGTTGCTGGATTTCTTTACGCAGAAATCATCATCGTAGTTCTTCTACTGCTGCCATTCATCTCACCGAAAATGTCAGTGCTAACAGATGGTAAAAGTATTATATAAGAGTATTATAGCACAGGACTTGCCATCAAAGATTTAATATTTAATATTGCATAGATTTGTTCTTTGTTTATCTCTCATAAACGACTCTGTAAGGTAAACTACTAAAGGTTAACGATCCTAAATATGTACAATTGATGTTTACTTCTTGCATAGCTTTATTACATTGAGCTCAAAATCTTTCAGACTATATTTGTCCTCATAGTTAGCTGGAAACTGTTCGAGAAACACAATTATAAAGGTATTGGAGGTCCTACATTGCATCGGTACAATTATTTGGCCTTTGGTCTTTCACGCATTTTGAAAGAACGTCTCAGAATAGCGGCATGGCACTGTAAATTGAAAAGTAATAATATATTACCGTCGTATACGGAAATTGTTTGAGTTGATAAAACATCAATACGAAAAATATTTACGACAGATGTCAATTGAACCTCTGGTGAGGTTCACAGTGGACTCTTCTCCATCGAAAAGCTAAGAATTTCGACTCAATGGGTTTAAGGGAAATGACGGTACTGACGACGAAATTTGAACTTGCTGCAAATCGCAAAGAAAAATTCAAATCATCACGAAAATTTGCTTCTGAGCGAATATTGCTAGCTACACTTTCCGACAAAGTGAACTGAGTTAAGTGTCAGTCAAACGACCGACCAAAGGGGCTATTACAACTTCTGATCAGTAATATCGTAAAATTAATTTTTCCTGTAGCTAAATATTGCAAAACTCGGGAACTATCCAGTTCATTGGTGATAATTATTAATTGATGATGAAATGCATGCTCACATATGTTAAATATTTTGTCTGTCAAGCGAAATATGTTGCTCTAAAAATAGAGATACACTTGTCAACATCAATAATTATACAATTGCTTCGGTTTGTTATCGCGCCAGCTCTTTTCAGCGGCTACTGACTTATATATACTTACGGTATTCATTTTTTTACATAATATTTATCAATTACAGATGGTCAAATCTGTTCAAATCAAGGTTTCTGAAAAGCTTTGCCGCCCAAGCAAACCTTTGGTTCATGGTGGCCATAGCAATTCTCGTCTTGTTCTTCGTTGATTCGGTCCGCGATGTGGTGAAATACTCTGCTATCCGAACACATGACCATGACCATCATCATCACTCGCATATGGATGTGGAAATGCAGCATTCCATGAAGATGTTCCGCTCCCAGAGGAACTTCTACATTGCGGGATTCTCTCTGTTTCTTGCACTGTACATATATATATATATATATATATATATATATATATATATATATATATATATATATTATGTAACTTTATTTGTTTGTACTTATTCACGACTGGACCAAACTTAAATTTACTGTAAAACGCCATTTTTTTCCATTTTATTGTCGCTATTCTTTATTTTTTTCTAAATCCAGTTTTCCTTGTTGTCGAGAGATATACGATTAAGAAAAAAGGTTTATACCTTTCGTGAAATAGACAAGAAACCGAAATGTGACCCTTTTATGAAGACCGGTACCTACCTATCTTTTTGTATTGATTGGTTTTTCAGTGTTATTCGTCGGCTTGTATCTTTGATCACGAGCCAAGCCAATCTGATTGTTACAAATGAAGTCCTAGTTAAGCAAGCGCAGAATGCTGCCGCTGCTGCTCAAGCGGCCTTGGAAAGGCAGAACGCTGGTTCAACTAACAGTGAAAACGATATGAAGGAACTACGCAAGAAGCTAGATGAGAAAGAGAAGGATCTTGCCAAAGCCATTAAAGACAAGTAGGTTTTGTTAAAGGTTTTAGCATATGTACTCTTGCTAAGAAATAGTCCAATCATACTTCAATGTGTGTAGGTTGGGCAATCTTTGGATGACTGACATACTAAATTTTACATGTTTCAATATAATGGAACACAAAGCACTCATTAAAGATGAGTCGTATCTAATCATTATAAAAACCTCAAAGTTGTTGCCGCGGTCTAAGCGCTGTTTGAGCGCACGACTTTATACGCTAGCTTCACGCTTCGTGTCTGTGATTCCCACTTTATTCCAATTTGTTATAGATTACAGAATTACAGTAAATCGATGAAAGAATCCGTTACTTAAATCTATCAATCTTTAATTTTGTGTGTTTTTATAGGGAAGCAATGAAGGCCCAGGCCCTAAATCTCCAGAAGCAATATGACGAGCTCTGTGAAGAGTTAAACGCAACCGGGAAGTCAGACCAGCACAAAAAATCGGCGTAGAATGACTATGCGCATTTTATCAATGACGCTAAATCAATAATCGCAAATACTATCTAGAGGATGATTACTCCAAACAGAAATAACGTACATCAACGTGTCATTCAGCAATGAAAAAGAGAGGCAATGAATCGATTCGGAAAAAAGGCGGTAAATGAAATTTGGCGTCATTCATAAAAAGTTCGAATCTTCTTCCCGCCAGCAATCAGTATCTTGGCGACAGTTTGCGAGACGTTTTACAGGAGAAGGTTCCAACAGAAGCGGTGCGTTTCACACTGACATTTTCCACCAATATCTACAAAAAGTGATTGCACTCTGTTTTGGATAACTTAAACTAAGCTACTCAAGATTAAGCAATGCACTGCAAACAAAATGAGAAAGAAGTCAGAAATGCTGGCAGTCCTAGCTAATGCATGTTTACTTGTTTAAATTGTATGTTTAATTGCTCCGTCTACTCAATTTATACCTGGCAAGGAAAACTGTATCCGACATGATACAGCGGGTAATGCTGCAATAAGTATTTATGATGAAAAAATAAAGTGTTGTCACGTTCTGTGTTTTTTTAATAATCTGTCTATTCATTCGTTCATTGCTGAAGGCAGAATCTTCGTTTGATTAGTTGAACATAAACCGCCACTTATGTGACTTAACCTGCAGGAAAACGTCACGTATTAACGTTCAACGGGCATTGTCTTAGTTTGCTCAATTTTATTCTCAAATGAATGCGATTGCAGAGATGTGTGGTTTACAATTATAGAGCTATTATAGAGCTTATTCATAAGAACTTTTTAATGTCATTAGAGCCTTTGGTTTTCAATTTTGAGATGCTTAACTCTAAGGATCTTTAGAGTCTTCACAGTTCCTATGCGCTCCAAGTTCTCTACAAACCTCGATTGTGATTTTAAACCAGTGTTCAACCGCTTTCCGTACACGAAATGGAAATATTCCAGCTTCTAATTTGACGCAGTAAATCCTATTTAATCGCAGTATTCTTTCAACAAACGTTATGATAATCTAGTTCAAAAGCCACTCTAGTTTTTAAATTTCGTGCAACTGGCAATACATATCAAATGCCGATGACGTCTGTTTGGAGTTTATGCTTTATATAACATTTCTTCAACAACTGGGTCAGTATTTGTGCACCTTCAAACAAAATCTGTGTGGTATATCATAGTAGTACAATGATAGCTTGTTAGCCCAACAATAATAGAGAAAAATAATTCGACGTACCAGTCAAAAAAGGCGCGTACTGCAAATTATAGAAAGCCGAATAAATACCTGTCAATGTTTGTGGACAACGTCTGTTGCGCATCATCAAACACCCACTAACTTCGGAAATAGTTTTGAAAGTACATATTTTCAATAAGGTAAATGAAGTGTATATATCGGAAGTAATAACTTCTTTTGAAACTCTAATAACAAGGCATAAGAAGTTTCTTAAGTACTGTGTTTTTATACCCCTAGAGGTCCGGTTTTTACATTGAACTTCGTAAGTGATTTTAAGCCTTGCTAGACTAATCCTCAATTATATGTTATACCTTTAAATCTCCCCCATAAGCAAAACGTCTTCTGTATATTTTTTAAAGGATTTTTCATTCCCGATTCCACAGTGCTTCTAATGCTACGACCGAGACCCGTATTTCATTTGAAGTTGAGCGAAGCACAGTTATTTTTATACTAGGGAAGTGATAAATTAACCTCAGTTTAATTTTCAGTTTCCAGCAATAATTGTTTTCAAGTACTCATGTTGTTTTACGGAAAATTCGCACTGACAACTCCCTATCGAGGTACTCGGATGATACGTGAAATTTGTATAATCTGCCATGTAAGTTAGAAGGAGTAAAATAATGGAGTTATTTTAGAAGCTATATAGTTTTAGAAAATGAGTATCTTGAAATCAGAGTTATGCGGGCAAAATGTGGGTACGTAAACACCCTGAACATACAAAACTCAAGAATTATTCTTATTCAAGAAGTGATCTATCCTTCTAGGTCCTGACTTAAGCTCTTTTTTGATTTTTTTTTTATAAATAAGCAAAATGGTTACACTTATTCAAAAATTATTTGATTACGTTACATCTTGGTAAATAAATAGCTTTTAATGTTTAATTAAGGTTTGTCGAGACTATATTTTGCATGCAGCTTAATTTAAAATAAATTTAAATAAACATACATTTTGCTTCGACCAACAAGTTAAAAAAAAATATTAATATTAAACAGGTACCTAGTTTTTTCTGGTATGAGCAATATATCAAGGAAAATGTCATGTGTTGTCAATGTTGGTCTCTTTTAGTTGACTACATTATTAAGCGTTATTGAATACGTCTCAGGATAATGTATGTGCGTCGTATGAAAGTAACCATGTATTAAGGAGTTAAAGTAATACTATAATCTACTTTTGTAGGACGATGTTTATTGTATACCATCAAATTGAAGTTTGAACAATAGACCACCTACACTTATTTTAATTTTTATATACATCTGCTATAGTATGTGCTCTCGCTAATGAATCTAGTATGTAAAAAATGTAACCGTCTATTATTTATTCATAATACAATATCCTTAGCGTCCCTGTGTCAACATGTGCCTGCCCTAACCTGCATGACATGAAAAGAAACCGAAATTTTAAAAAAGGGCAGACTGAGCAGACGTCTTGCAAACACCCAACCCAGTGCAGTCCTACGCACTGGTATTTACCAACATATGCAGACGAATCTGTTTCTACCACCATCCGATGTATTTTATCGTAAGAAGAGAGGAATATCCAAAGAATCTGTACAGTCGAAACTGTCGCTCAAATATTGTAGCTAGGTTTATTCAACTGTAAGTATTGAGATTAATATTCGCAAGATTTCGTATTCAATCTTCGTGTGCTTTTTGCATGCGTCAGTAGAGAGACACATATTTTTTTGCCGTCATTATGAAAGTAGAGATGCCACTTTCTATCCAATTAAAAAAAGTACCTTCTTATTTGGCTTCTTTTATTCATGGTACAAGTCAGCGATAATTGCGTTCTGTGATTTTTTATTTTCAAGTATTCACATTATCAGACAAGTCTTGTCTGAAGCTTTGTCACGACATACGACTGTGCTATTTCGATGATATTCTTAATTTTTTAAAAATCTCTTTATTAAAGCGACAAAGTGTATTAGTATATTTTATGTATCACATTGTTCGGTGTGACTTTCGGTGTCAAAAATGCTGGCGACGCGCCGTGGCAAACATTTTTGGACATGTGCATTAAATGAATATCAAACATGTTCATGTTTGCGTTATTCGAGCAGGTTATTATCTGAGCCTTTTATTCGGTTTTTTATACATCCTATTTTACTCAACCTTCGTCATATTAGTAGTGTCTATTATATAAGAGCTAGGAAAAATTCTAGGTTCTTAAATTATTTAGCAGTGTGTAATCTCTTTGGCTGAAATCCTGTGTTTAGAGATACAATATTAAAATGTCATGATAATCTGCTTCTTTTGTTCAATACTTCTTGTTGGGAAAGGTGAGCTCGATTTATGTTTTAGTGCACTGTTTGAATTTTTTATGAACTATAACAATAGCCATTATAGCTCTATTGGATTTCAAGATATAACAAGCAAATTACATAGAAAGTATATCTATATTTGCAGTGAATCTCTATTACGCACGCTGTAACCTGATATCAAAAGACCTCTAGCTATACAGATTTAAAAAACTATTTTTTTCCAATTGCAATAATTTAAATCGTTGTGATTCTAACGATCAGTTCATAAGCTATAGACGGAATATATATATGAGAAACATGATTGGTAGTATTTGATAGTGTTCGAAATTTGGAAATTGACGTTTTTCGATCTGTTTGGCTGTGTGTGAATGAATGCAGAGTTCAGAACATTTGCAGACTATGTTTGACAGTGAGGAAGAGTTTGATTCAATTATTGCCAAGGGACCAAATGAGGTCGTTGGAAAGTTCATGAAAGAATTGCCCACAGATCTCAGAGATGGAGCCGCTCCCTTGTCAAATTTCACCAAGGTTGGATTTCTTGCGCGAGGCAGTTTCGGTAAGTTAATATTAATCGTGAATAGGAGTGAGGGTATATGTAGGAAGCATTTAAGATCTGCATGATTCTCTTTAGTGTTGTTGGATTGTATATCGCTTTAGGCTTAGTGTAGATTGTCGGGCAGGTTTGCAGTAAATTAAAAACACGTATTAACTCATTTTTTGAAAACGAGAACAATTTTAATGAACGTTTTTACTGACCTTTACCATGGTGGTGGACCGGTTCTATAACATATTGCCAAAAATGAAATATGTCTGAAGGATGAAGTGATTATGCCCAGGCACTGAATTATTTGAAATTAGTTGCGTAGATGCCACTGACGTCAAAAGTGGTGTTTGAATTCCTTAAATTGATACGGTTACAAAATTGCATATCGATTAAACGAGCACATCAGTTGCTGTTTCTTCTTTTCGAAGAGATATTTTGGTAATATAGACGGAAAAATCGCGCAGTTATTCTATAAAGCCTCGTCTTACGCAAATCGTTTTCAGTGATTTTGTTTTATAATTAGGTTTTTACAATCCGGCTTGGATTGTGGTGAAGGCGTTCCCGGTGACTATATTGGTAACCAGTAAACTCAATGATTAATTTTTTTTTAATCCGCTTCAAGTGTTGTTAAAGCGCCGGTTGATGATTCTCATATAAGAAAATAATAATTCGAATCGCAGCTAAGCGATTTACTGCGGTTATGGCAAGACTGCATAGTACTACTATACTAATTTTTGCTGTACGTTGAACCCGTGTGTTTTTAGGCCGAGTTTATCATGTCACTGCGCCGGATGAAACTCCAATGGCACTAAAGAAGCTGTCATTACAGCAGTCGAACAATCACTGTCATGAAATAGTTTTGAAGGATAGCCTTCGTGAGGTGAAAATGCTGGCTTCCTTAAAGCACCACAACATAGCTAAACTCCACCAAATTGTTGTTGGTATTTCGGACGTTTTCTTGGCCATCGAATTCTGTCCGGTTCAGCTTGCAAATGTTGTAAAGTATAAAGCTCCTGAGCGAATTGTTAAGTCGCTTACATGGCAACTAATGACAGGGTTGAGTTATATTCATTCAAGAGGCCTCATTCACAGAGATATTAAAACCGATAATCTAATGCTGAAAGCAGGTGTACTCAAAATCGCAGATTTTGGGTCGACGGCGGGTGTAAAACAGGCTAAATGGACACCGCAGGTTGTTACTCTGTGGTATCGCCCACCTGAAATTCTCCTCGGATGCGCGCGACAAACGTGTGCAGTGGATGTTTGGTCAGCCGGGTGCGTTATATCCGAGTTACTTAAGGGTAAGCCTCTATTTCCCGGCCAATCGGAAATAAACCAGATCAACCATATCGTCGACCTGCTTGGAACCCCAACAGAGAACGACTGGCCAGACCTCAATAGCTTGTCCGTGATGACCTGTATGGCGTTAAATGAACGAGAGAGGCAATTTGAGGATGAATTCGCCCGGATTACCTCAGATGCGGGCGTAAAGCTTCTCTCTGGAATGTTAGTATATGACCCTGCAAAAAGGCTGTCCTCTTCGGATTCTCTCCATCAGACGTATTTCACTGAGCAACCAAGCATGGCTACAGAAAATGAAGTCGCCCAATATTGTGAACAGCTGAAACGTGTTCAAAAGCAACGTGTACTATATGACGATAGCGACGATAATAGTGAGAATAGTAATCAAGATGATAATGGGCGTCGACTTGGATGTGGTAGAGTCAAAAAAAAATTAAAACTATGACAAAAACAACAAACCCGAACGATACAGAGATTGAGCTGTGAAAACTCGACTTCATCTGCAATTATCATAAAATCTTAGCCAGATAATAAGGCACTGGGACGGCAGGCAGGAGTAGATGCAGTCAAAGCTGTGGTACACATACTTCGGCGTTTTGACGGTGTCACAAGCGTTAATCATAAATGAACTATACTCTGACGCTGCATATCCAAGTCGTATTGTGACAATCATCTTTAGTAGCGTGAAAGTTACCACATGTTAATGTATGATAATCGAGATGATAAAACAACGAATGAACATTAACAGTCCCTTTTTACGAGTGCAGGAATCAACGCATAAATGTACATTTTTGTAATTATATAAGTTTGCTGAAATGTTTGTACACACTGCTGTAAATAAAACTAATGGTTTAAGGCTCAGATTGACTGCTTTAAGGTGTGTCCTACAAGATACTTTAAGCTGTTTATTGGTTTTCTGAACTCTTCTCGCGCACGATTTTGTATGAGTCGAAGGTGAATAACAAACAGTTTTAGCAAATAGCACTAGATAGACACGAGATGGTTTGTTCTAATAATATTTGCAATTTGAGAGTGGAGCAATTGAGCACTGCTGCCGTGGCAGATAAAGGGTGTTAGACCTACAAGCAATTCAAGCTTGATAACTGAGTGGCGTTTAATTGGTAATCACTGGCGAAGAATAGTAGCTAATAAATGTAACTAAAATAACTAATTATGATCTCTATTTACGTGAATGACATTTCTATACCAAGTTGCAGATGTTTACCAGTTTCTTGGGATGGTGTTCAGTACGTGTACTTCGATGGAATACTTTCGGCACTGTCTTTTTTGGCATATTCGATTTAAGGTGCACACTGAAAGGGCCTGATTGAGAGGTGATTGAACCTTAGTTACAACATAGTTCAAGCATGGGTTAGAAAGAGTATTTTGATCTCTTTTCAATTCTTTGTCAGGGAAAAATAATACTGAAACAAGAGCAGTAATAATAACTAAGATTTTGGCAAAAAATGCTATAGTTAAGCAATTGTAGTCCAGAACTTTCAATTTATTTTCGGTTTCGCTGTGGTTTGTAGTTTATTGTATTCTACCTTATATTATTCACGCAGACTTGTCCTGGCACTATATTAACAAGGTAAATATAATAATATTAATGTATATAATAATAATAATTACTATAAACAACAATGTCGATATTTTATCACATATCATTGCAGGCTCTGTTCCTAAAGTCCAAACAGCTGGAGCTGTTCCTTATATGGTCCCATAATATATGACTACGTGTATAAATATACACATTAGCTTTCATTATAGGAATATATTTGTACGATAGCAATAGCTTCCCACAGTGTTCTACAAATTTGCGAAACAAATTTTGCCTATAAGTACTAAACTTTCACTCCTATCGTACACCGTGGAAATCCGGTACGTATATTATAGCTCGACAAATGATATTCGTTACCGAAGCTGCTCTCCAATTTGATGTATCAATTTCTGTATTGCTCGTTTCTATTTTGTATTTGAAAATCCATTAATAATTTGTGTCGGTTTGCTCCCTAGACGTTGATGTCCTATCACTGGGTTTCATGAATGGTTCCATTGATTAACTTTATTGGAAATCCATGTTGCTTCATTACCAACAGCTCGATAATCACGCATAGATAGAATGCCGGGTTTGCAAGAGGCTTCCTTTGTTTGTTCGTAGATGAATCGTGTATAAAGTCCTACTCGGGTGTACACACCGTACACGTTAGCCAGGCCGCATTTTTTACCGAACGACACCACTCCAACTAGAAGAGGCGCCGACTGATATTTCACTATGAAGGGACCACCCGAATCACCCTAGAAGGGTCCACAGAAATAAACAAAACCGGTAAAGCATCAACGGGTAAAGCAGTAATTGTGAGCGCTGAAAATATTTGTGCGTGTGTGATACCACTGTTAATTAACAGATGGCTGTTATTGTTTACAATGCACGGAACCCCAACTCATACTGAGTTGGGCTTCCGTGCATTGTAAACCTAACATTACCGATCGATTTGACCGTTCCCAATGTTTTTCACGACTGAAGCTGCTTTTCTCTACCTTAACCTAGAACTATCGTACTTATTCTAGACAACGGAATCCAAACGACAGGAGCAATACGAAAGATATAGTCTGTATTTATCCTACACCACTATATAGAATTTTCCCAATCTATTTCAATGGAACCATTATTTCGTAAAGGTTATTTAATTACAGACGATATAATTAATACTCTTGTTCGTAATCCCCTCTGTTTAGGAGGAACTCTGGTAACACTATCAGGGTGAGCAGGTTCTGCTCAACCTGATACTGCCTGTATATAAACATCACCACGACAAAAGCAATGACGTTTGAAAAAAACAATCGGCTCATTCAAATCAATCAATCTATGCCGGGAAGTGAGCCCGTTGAGTTCGTAAACTATTTTCCGTATCTGGGCTGGTGCTAAGGAACCCCGCTTTCTTAAATTATATAAATTAACGAATTATAAAAATTTTGAAAGCTAACAATTATCCGAAACTATCGCGTAATCCTTTCTTGCATCCATTTTATTTCGAAAATTATTTTCATCGCTAAATACACCGTCACAAAACAGATTAGTTTACTCAGCCGCTACTATTCCGTTTCCTACTCAGAGTTGATTCAATCGTAAGAAAAATAAGCTTGTGCATAGCGTTTATCGAATTTGTATAACACTAAGAAAAAAATATCACGAATGGTTCTGGACTTATGTCAAACAAAAGTTATGGCAATTAACTTTGTTCCATGGCCAGCGAGCCAATCGTTACTTCGAGTTTCGATATGCAGTACATGAATTCCACCACGCGATTTGAAATCGCGGACCAATACTGATGGTAAATCTCTGTGAAGATCACTGTCCAAAATATCATTTGTCACTTTGTTACAATGCTATGTCGCCTAAGTTTGTTAATCTATATATACACACACTGCACTTGACTAACAAACGAATTTTGTGGAGTATATAAATCTACGCGCTAATGAACGTAGGATATAATAACCTCGCTAACGGGTTATAAACGTAAACCGTGAAAATGACTGAATTAAGCAAGAAATATGTGTGAGCGGTGGTGGGCTTATGTTGAGAACAATTGTTACTATTTGTACATAAAGTTTATTTTGTATCTTAAACTGAGTTTAATTTTCGAAAGAGTATTAATCACCAGCATGATTTAGTTTAATAGAATATACAAAGGTAGCCCCCGAAAGCCTACACCTTGGAATTCGGTCGGTACAAAAATTAGCAATCCAAATCGAACCAAATTTCAAGGCCGCCTGTCTTTTTAAAATGATGGGAATTCAAATGTGTTCATTTTCAAAATTAACCATATTGGGAAACACCTTTTTTTTAATTTTTGAATTACTATTTCGCACCGCAGTACAACTGGAAGTAAAACATATGCACCTGTAAAGAAAGCTGTCTTTACACAGAATTTGTTAAGATCGTAATGATTATCTTCTTTTATTAAAATACGTTTGAAGCGTACTCACAACACAGGCATCTCGTTCCTCTAGACCCCCCGCACAGAGCATATTCGTCGATATGCGGTGCCTTAGAGGTCGTTGGCATTCAGTTCGATTTACCACTGGTAGGGTAACATTTTGAAGAGTATCAGACTTTTTACCCTCTCGTGTTGGGAAGAGCATAAATCAAAGTAAGGAAACGAAGATAAATTATAGTGTTATTCCCAATTATCCGCACAAACTGGAGTCAGCATCCTTTAGCATTCTTTAAATATACTTTTAATAAGCTTCAATACTGTTGCCCTACGAATGAGTCCTTTCGAAGATCCAGTGATAACGTGTACCATATATAGATGAAGAAATCCAGCGTTCGAAATGCAAAAATGCGTTTAATAAGCAGTGGATATTATGCTTGCTTACTAATACAGTATCAAGTCCTATAAAAAATACATAGTTCAATATAATAAGATTTTTGTAGAAATATAACACAATAATTACTCCCTGGGCACAAAGCAGATGACCGAAAAGGCCTCGTACACAAAGTATAATAACAGATAATAACCCTTCGCGCAGTACTCACTAAAAGCAATTCTTCCCCAGCCGACGACTTCTCCAGAGGTGCCGTCTTGCACATCGCTACCATATGGTGGAAGGCAAGCTGGCCGCGATGTCCTGCATAGAAGAACAGGCAATCAAAGGTGTACCTGCGTTATTCTAGAGCTAGCCAGAAGAAGAGCGGTCGTTGAAACTTAGATATAAGGTTCAGCGGCCGGTTTTCGTATATCATTCCTATAACTAATAATTGTTAATAGACTGTGTTTTCATTGAAATACATTATAAAAAATTCACACCTTTAATTGTGTGCACACTTTTCATAACATGGTATTTTCATGAGGCGTTTGAAGGCGTTAACAAATGACCCTTTTATTTCAAAAGAAAAAAGAATTCTGCCATTCATATTTGCTCGAAGGTCACTGAATAGCTCCCAAATACCACTGTCATTTAAAGGTAGTAAGGATGTCAGGCGAAATAGTTGGCTTTGAAAGGATTTTGTTGGACTATATTAGAAAAACCGGCACGGAATGCTCTATTCAAGGAACAATCATGCTGTTTGTATTTTATATCACCTACTTGAAGAATCAATCGACATAGCATATGAGCTTCAGTCACCTTCCAAAAAGCAACGGTGCATCCAGAGTAAGTACGGCGATGTCATTATTGTATGAAGGTTGATCATAATGTTCATGTCGCTCAATTCGAACGACTCGCCTAATAAGTGGGTCGCTTGGCTTCTCGGGTCCAGTTATATTTGTTCGGCCCACCTCTATCGTTACATCCTGGCTCTGTTTGCTGCAACGGAAAGTTGACGCAAAATAAATAGAAAGTTCCCCTATTAGTAGTTGAACTTTAAATCGGAAATATATTAGAAAGTAAGGCCGTTTGTTTTTAATGATCTGTTTGACTATGTTATTTCGCTTTCTGCCGAGCTCAAATAGCTGTCAAAGCAACCGGGAATATTTGTGCCGTCTAAAGTAAGGAATGGGTATCTGAAAGAACTTGAAGATGTTTGCCAACTTCAAAGCTAAGATTTTAAGGTTCTAATCGGCCATTCGATATAAATCAAGATCTCGGGCGGGGAACAATCCGCTAATTGGACGAAAGGGTAAGTTGCGAGAACTAGCCTATTGTGAAGTCTTTTGAATGTACAGAATTTTATCAAAAGAGCCTGCTTGCGCTGTGGGCTGAACGAAAATGCACGCGGAAAAACGGTTTTTGTTGATTCTCAACCTCTCGTCCGACACTAATCAAGATGGAGCTGCAGTTTCCGCGAAAGATTCATGCTGATATAAAGCAAAGAAAATCATATGTAGCCTCCAAAAATAGACCTAAGCTTGGAATTGGATCAGAACAAAAGACAATGAATCCTGTTTAATGCGACTGTAAGGGTCTTATGCACTGGAAAATGCTTTAGAAAAACAAGACGATCAACAAAAATTCGTATATAGCTCAGTTGCATGGACAGAAAGAACCCGATAGATTAAGCAAAGTCAGTCTTCTCCATGCCGAGCAAATGCCAGCCTGCAGATTCTTTAACATACTTTATATTATGCTGACCACCTTGTGTTTACAAGTTACCTCATATGTCCGTTCAAGAACAAAAAAAACTAATCATATATAGTGTCTTCATGGACAGTGAAGGAGGCTTCAAAAACTGGCTGGTCGAGTTTCTTAGCGCCGTTAATTTTTTTTTTGACGAGAACAAATAGATCAATTAATTGAGAGATAGAAGAAAGTTGTGAAGAGTGACCTCTTTTTTTACCATTTTTACCACCACCAAGAGTGACCATTTTTTATTAGAATGAGAGTGAAACAATGTTTTCTTTAGGTGAAGAAAAACTGTTACCTGTTTTGCTAACATAATACCCTTATGAGAAGTAGCTTCACAATTGAAGAGTTTAGATTTGACATCTCTTAAAGTCGCGAAGAATACTCAAATCATTGCTATAAAGAGAGGTTTTGACTGTACAACACACATGTAATAGAAGTACTCTAATGCCATTTCTATACTTTTGTAATAATGCTATGTTATAAGCATAGTACAGGGTATTTTGACATTCGTTAACAAAAATATATTCGTGAGCACAGTAGTTATTGTTGTAGCTATCGCATTTTAGAAATATACTAACGTTATGGCATTATAACGTAGCACTGAAGAAATATGAAAATGGTATTAGAGTACCCTGTTACCGAGGTAAATTCGCTCCTTATCGCATTACTTTACTATCGTGACAGATATGATGACGATTTTTTTTAACTGTGCAGACACTTTTTCGCTAACTTTTTTTTTGGAGACAGACGAGAGACTTTTGTCTCGTATTACATATTTTTTCACTTTGGTTAAACTTCAATTTTTAAAAAGCGTCGTGGTAAATGCGTTCATTTATACAACGCAATCGGATGCCTTCTGGTGAGAAATAGTAGTTCACTAGAAAAACAAGTAAGTAAATGGCTGGATTTTCTGCTACCAAAAGACAACAATCAGTGCTCTCAATAGCTGACATATCTGCTAAGTTCTATGATGAGTCGTCGATTAAAACAGCACTTCGTGACGCCATCTGATGGGAAAATAAGCACCAAAGGTATTCGATAAGCGCAGCATAAGTACTTAATTTTTATAGAGGCGACACAAGATCACTGTCGGAGCATTGAAGGAAATACCCCTAATGAAAGATGATGTGATCATCAACCGCGGACGACTTGAAACTTTTTAACCAAAGAAAATATGTCACTGTTTTTCTGGACGCGCCTAATATGTTACACGCATGACAATTGCAACCAGGTAAAAACAACTACTGACCTGATCTATTGAGACGGTGCATGCATATACACTAGTTGCAAAAAACAGAAGCATCGTTCCGATATTGCCATTAGGATAATAATAATGTTATAGATTCGAACACTGTAGTTGCAACTGCTCACCACATTGTATCATTTTTTTTTTTACTTGATTTACGAAAATGGAAGTTACGGACGAAACCCCGTCGGTTGTGACTTCTGTCAACAGCCGTGATTACACTCACTTGAGAAGGCAGTGTGAAGCTGTAACGACATGTCTTTCCGTGATGACAGTTCCACCGCAGTAGGGATACGGCTGTCCATTGCTCAAAAATTTGCGTATGCTTACCTAGGGGCAAGAATATCTTGCGTAATTCGCCGCCACCGTTATATAGGCAATACTATTGGTTGTGGAAATGTGTGCACAAGGCAGCTTCCCGTTGACTAACGAACCATCTGCACAGGTCGTATGATCCGGTAAATATATGGACCAGATTTGAATTACACTTCCACCTTTATGCGAGCAAGCTCAACCAAATTAACCAACTAAAAACCAGTCACGTCAAAAATAGTAATAAAACAAAAGCTATTATGTACATTCGAGAATCAGCCTCGTTTGTTCCCTCTCTGTCCTTTCAAAGCCTCGAATGGGGGGCGCGATAATCAGTTCTGTGCTTTTCTACTATACTGGCTACTAACGCTTGTTTAAACAAGACGTTACTTTTATTAATTAAATTTTTCTCGTTCGCTTCACCTTTCCAAGAAAATAGCTAGCAAGACAGATTAGGGGTTATACTAAATACTTACAGCGTATGGATATGCTTCAATGTCAGCGAGGGTGCCCCCAATGACTCGCCTTGTACGGCTGTGTCCAATCAAACCACAAGGGCAAACAGGACCTGCAGTTAAAATTTTTCTCCATATTATCGTGGCAATTTCCGCCGTGTCAACTGGTTTTTCACACAGGTACTCGAAAAAATTGCGTCGCACAAAATACCTCGCTTAGAGTAAAACTTCAATGTTTGTAGCGCATAAGTTTTCCCATCTTATTCCAGTGCAAGCTGTTTTTCGCTAACGTTACAGTTGAATGGCAGCATTGGCTCAATCTGTCATCCTAGAATTATTTAGTTGATTTTCTAAGAAATTCATTTCATTTTTAAGTACAACGGAGCGTGTAATACACCTGAGCTATTGTTAGGGATCCAGTTACGAATATACGATAATTACGATATTAAAATAGGCACTGAATCGGATTGAACAATCAAATATTATTTTACCGATAATTTGAAAATTTGTTTCATCACATACTACACCTATTTTAATGTACCTTAACTAGGGCTTTAAACTGAAGCACGGGTTTTCGTAAGCGTCGGTGAAGGCCTTTGACCGAGCACCTATATAATAAGCTCCAATTCGTTGCTCCGGAGCTTGATTCTCTCATGTATTAGTAAAACTCGATGTAAAAAAAATACAGTACGTGAGGCCTATCTTATGCTTGTATTCAGGCCTCATTTGCTTTTAATTTCATGTGTAGCATTATACTCTATAAAGCAAATAATTCACAATTAATTCAATTTTTACATTACATATTTTTGCATTTACAGAAACTTTACTTCACTTACGCCTATCCTCGTTGTAGAGAGCAATCAGCTGAAACAGAACAAAATTATATATCATTAGGATTATAACATAAACTGGCCAAGTACTGAAGCCGAAGTTTGTTTCTCCTTGTTAGTTAACTTGCGGCTTATATGTGGACGTCTTATATATGGGTTAACATCTGGGCATATTTCTGGCAGTCATGTCTCATAAGCAACAATGTTATCCATAGTTAATACAGTTACGCTGTGTGCATTCAAATCACAATCAGAACTGTCTTTAGAATATTTATAAAGCAGCTTGTAAATAGATCTAGACTACCTGTCTAATACGTTGCTCCAAGTTACCAGACATATATTTCTTATATACCCATCTAATTACGAAAAAACCCATTATTAAAGATTTCGATGAAAACGTTTATCAAAATCAGTTCGCGAGAATGATAGACAGCAATATTCACACTACAATATCTCAGACTAAAGTAGTATTACATTGAAAAATAATACCATTGGGCATCCGCTAAAGGCTATTTCATGACTTGTTGACAAAGTAGCGGCCAAATTTATCAGAACAGAGTGTGCCATTAACTCAGAGGTGAAGCTTAACAAAGCCGACTTAAATTATGTCTGAACATACGATTAAGTCATTCACAATGCACAAGATGCTTATTCGCGGTAAAATACACCTAAAGTAGGTGTCATAGTTTTCGGCTGCGTTTCTAAACTGCAGCCGAAAAAATAATATCCGAAAAAATAATAGCCGAAAAAAAACACGATTTCTTCGTTAGCTTCTTCGGCTCAGATTTTGTCCGGATGAATATCATATATAGACTTTAAATTCCATGGTGCCTGATATACCTGATATCTGACTGCGTTCAGTCGTCGTATATAGGCAAGGTTCAAAGTCATATTCGAGTCAGCACAAGAACACGTTTTGGCATACCGTCACCCTAACAGCGGTTATGTGAACGGTGGCTGTCGATAAATGAAATGAACCTAAATTGTTTAAACGTTTAAAGATTGTTTAAATTCAAACGTCTTCTCGCCGCTGTCCATTCTGACAGAGGTGGCTCGATTTTCATCGCTAGAGAGTCCCGTAACATGTCCAAAATATTCCTGCAACTATCTACAGGTGGCAACAATAAATTATTCCAATATCTTCGGGTTGACAACGAACATGTGTTGTATACAGTACATTTCTTCATTCAGCCGAAAAATAGAGCCAACAGAAGGCTTCATAGCGTTGATCATCAAGTAAGCCTTTCCAGGTATAATGACGATCCTATAATTGTTTTCTGCACCAACGTTTATCTGAATAGATGTGTACTGTATTGTATTATAGCATGCGTATCTACCTCTTGCCCCTCAGCAGACACCTATAAACATGGGGTCGTACTAAAAAAAAATATTTCCGTTTAAAGTAGATTCGCAGCGTTAATTGCTTTTTCTGGTTTTTAGCAATTGCGAGAAAGCACTATCGTTCGAAAAGGTTTTCGATTAAGTTAAATTTGGCGAGGTTTTTATCATTATAATAACAAAAAAGTTAAAAGAATAACAAAAGTTCTCTCTTCGATATTACTGTTAACCATTGCTTAAGATCGATGGCCCCTCAAAACAAATTGTGTTGACACATGGTTTTGAGCCCATACCGCCATCTCATTAGATGCCCGAATGCGCGATTTCAGAAGTACTGAAACTGCTACTATATTAATATAACTGCTGGAAATTGCGGTGATTGTAGTCTAAACTCGTTCCAAAATGTTTGTTTTATGTGAAAGAAAAATGAAATCTGACTGAACACAGATCAAAAGAAGTTGTATAACATTTTCAATGCTATTACCAAACCTTGTTCCTTTAACTACTCCGAACTGTACATTATGTACATATGTAATGTATAGAAAAATAAAGCTAACAATATTATGCATAGTCATTTTTGAGCTCTGCTGCATTAGCAGCTCCTTGCTGAAAAAATCGAGAATCCCGGTGCAGTCAAAGCAACCATAGTTTTTTCTTTACGAGTAAATATGTACCCTCAAATATAAATCAGTCAAAAAGATCAGTGCGACAAAGACAGAGTGTCTCTACATAAATTGAAATATAGTCATAAAACAAAGGACAAGAACCCCCATATTTAATAGAAGGATGATTTATTATTATTTACACTCCTGGACGGTCATGATCTACTCGGGCCCAAAACAGTGCGTGACTTTATCTTTGGGAGACGACAAAGTCAATCTATAGTGATATGTAGGCAAATTGTCGGAAACTCCAGAACCAAATTAGTACTTATGACCAGGGACTTGGACCACTGGGACTAATATTTAGCCCAATTACTCCTTTAGCCCAAATAATGCACACAACTTTGTGAAATAGTTTGCAAAAATCCTCTTAATGTAAGTGGCGTTCTTGGCTTTGGAAGCAGTCGTGAGAGGTTCGTTTGGATATAGGTCAGCCCCATCATTGCGTAGAAGTAAAATGATAAAGACCATCTTACATAATTTAACAAAAGATGAACATTAAAGGATAACTTCCCCTTTCATACGCTTATTGCATTTAGATTAGAACAAAACAAATGCTAATTTAGATATTACCTTAGCGTGGTTGTCTTTATAGGTCGTTTACGGCGAAGGTCATGGCAAACACATGGATCGGCATCTCCGTTGAAAAATGACCTGGTCAAGCCGAAAGAAGCACCATGAAAGACGCTAGAATGATAGAGCTATGAGCGGTGAAGCGTTCGAATACTTCAAAAGTGCGCAGTATGACACTCTAGGAAAACGTAACATTCCTAGCGGAGCCAATGGACGCGGTGAAATAGCCATTGAGTGACAGCGTCTAAGTATATTACTTAAGCGTAAAAGAAGCATGCTTACTCCTTCGTTGGTGTCGATCATTGTCTGCGAAAATGATCAAGTAGCATTGGTCAGCATATCAAGACGCGTCGAGCTGATAATTAGCTTTATCATTACCAGTTAACGATGTGGCTTATGAAAAGCAGTAGTACTTCTCTGTTCAATAGTATCTAATTGAAATACTCGCCGAACGACATAGCGGAGATTAGATGGTGACTGTGAAGGAACAGGAATTATCAAACGCAAGTTGAAAAGAGCTCCTACGCTTCCTCTCGTTATATTGGGACACTTTTTAACCTCATAGTAAAATACAGGATAAATATTCGCTAGAGTTTTCTTGAACTTGAAAACGGTAAAGCTCAGATTATAGAGAAACTTGTGACGCATCGGCTGCTGTTTGCCAACTAACTGCTTTGGTCATAATGTTGTTAAGGTGTGGTTTCCGTGAAACTTTTATTCTGGTCGCGTTCGTAACCGCCCTAAAGGGTTCGACGAAAAAAATACAGTAATTTATCAAAACCTGTTGTACTCCTTAATTATGTTAGGTTTACTGTTAGATAATTTCTTTAACTGTTCCTTCTTTTGGTTCGCATGCAAAGTAAGTATGGCATAATTTTTATCAGTTGTGTAATTTAACGTAATTAAAAAAAATAGATATTTTTTAGAACTCAGAGTACTTGAAAAATATGTGATATGTTTGAAACTCAATATTTATTGACAATTCACTGCATCTGCGACAGAAATCATTATATCATTGAATTTCGGTTCTAAATTAAAAATAAAGACATTTTATTCAATAACAGAATCTGGGATGGATAAGAATGAAAAGCATATGCACACGCATTGCTACCATTTTGGTTAAGCATTAAAATACGTGTCCAGCGCCGACCTATTAGAAGGCCTGAATAGGACTATTTTACTGTCAAGCAAGGGCCAAAAGAGAAAACGCCAATAAACATCAAATAGCTCTAAAAAAATATCAACTTCCGAAGCGAAAACAGTTATATAATTTTTTGCTTTTGATTAATAAATCTATCAACTTATGTAGATTTTGGATTTTTCTTCATAGATAAATTGTGTGATAGTTACAAAAGACTTGTAGCTTATGTGCTCACAATTTTTCGTTAACGCTTACCGCCCTTGATAGAAATAATCCTGGTAACACACTCTGTGACAGTAACCTCCATTAATTAGTCATTTCCAATGCTAATTATCATCATCATTGAACTGTCGTTGTGCCGCTGTAATTCCATTTCACTCGAGCATAATTTTGGGGTTCAAATTCAGGGGCCTTCCAGATAATTATTTACATTCTTAAAATGCTAAGTACTTAGCTCATCTTTGCTGTGCAGTATTCCGAAGACACAAAGTGCAAGCACCAATCTGGTCTGTGCGAAGGGCACCCCTTTGTAGGTATCAACATGAATTTCAAACGTTAACTTTAACTTGGAAAGATCAGCACAACTTTTAAATCACCCACTCAACCGATTTCTTTTTCCGACTCAACCGAGAAAAACGTCAAACAGTGAATCTGCGTTATTCGTTAATGATTTTACTGGACTCTTTGGTGAAGTATATCTTTCAGCCTTTTTAGAAGCTAATTTTATTGACAATCAAAAATAGAGCAGAAATAAAAGGCTAATCATTTTCGCGGTTACTCTTCTTAAATGTTCTTTACTTGCCGCTACAGATTTAGGGTATCAAGAAGGACGAAACACTCACAAACGAAATGGCTTTTTATATGATTCAAAGCAAGGTAGTGACTAACCAAAACAAGGTAACGCCATCTTTTCCCCCGAAATTATTTTTTTTTTATTATAGAGGGGTCGATATTCTTGTGCACGGAACAATTATCACACGGCTGATTCAACGGTAACTTCTGCACGAAGTGGGCAATTAATATCTATCAAGTGCTAAGCTACGGACTGCGTATCCATTAGCTCTCTTAACACAGGTGATGTATATAAATGTAATTGGCAACGCTAACTCAAATACCAGCATCTTAAAACATTTTTTCTATAAGACTTGAACTTTACAAGGTCCCAAAAAGTAGATAACTTTAATCAGCCTAACATTCGACCATCAGGAGTACACGAACGCGTCTTTCTCGTTAAGCAACAAAATAGCCACGAGTCGGTCGAATATTCTCATTCGCTTTTGTGTGACGTCCCTTTTGATGATATTTGTGCAATCACGTCAAGAGATCAGAATTTCAGGAAGCGAGATTATACTTTGGGTTAATTGGCATCGCATCTCCTCATCAAACATCCATGTACTATCTAGACACAATCATTACAAATAACGGCATGAAATACCGTCAACAGAGATGAAATACTGAAAGCGAATGTGGGTTTATTTTGCACAACATCTACGCGTTGGGGTTTGTCTCCACGCTGGCTAGATTGCATTCCGTCGCTCGCAAACGGTATGCGAAATTCGACAGACTTGCCCAATTTTGTATAATGCAGGCTATCACCGAGCCTTTAGCGGGCGTTATAAACCCTCATCAAGTAATACTCCTGAGAAAGTATTCAATTTGTCATAATGCGTTACTGGAAGCACGCGTTGGATTGACTTCTACTATTAGCCAGCCATTTGGTAGCGGTAATTGCAAATTCTGTTTTTTTTTTTTGTCATTTACAGTGTGCTGCTGTCAAATGGGCTAGTGTATTTTAGAATTATAAGTCGAAATTAGGCAATTTTGTTACGTGATGAGATAAACACGAAAATCAGCAGGAGAGCCTTTCCTTGTACACAGACATTAATTGAAAATTAACCTTAAGCTATTGCCTTGGGCTTAGTAAAACTCTGGTTTCCGAATCTTATTATGACTTAATATAAAACTAAATGGTCTTTGAGATGTGCTACGATGATACTGGTGATTGATATCGATAATTTATGTATGGCTAAAATATGGCAAGGTGGCTTAGACGACCACAGTGTTGCCAGGGGTCGCGGGTTGAACCTCTCTGTCTTATATATATATATATTAGTTTAAGCTTATAGGTGCTGTTTTTAATGAGAGATTTATGGAAGTTTGAAGTTTGCTTGAAAAGCATATATTACTATTTACGCACATACATATAGGTAAAAGAATCGTCAGATCTAAGGAGGGCCCTGCACCCTAGACATAGTCGATGACTGGAAAGACTTTCAATTTTTTCAGATGGATCTACTAGAAACGTATACACCACGTCGGCGGGTACCTGTCTTCTGTACATTCCCGCTGGGGAGTGGTGAGGTCAGCAAACAGGCTAAGAATCAGAAGTTCCTCAGATCCTATCGGGCACTCTGGCACGAAATTCATATTAGTAGCGTATGCTTGGCATTTCGTATACATAATCACACAGACATAGTCGCGCATGAACGCCACTCGCTACTGTCATCGTAACAGACTTAGAAGCCATGAATTTCGAAGGAAAGTTTGTCGTGACATCTTCCAACTCGTTTTCTTCCAAATCGCCTTATAGTCGCGTCTCCAACATATCATCATCATGATCTTCTACTTGCTATGGAGAATAAGTATCATTTCGTTTCGGTCTATTTGTCCACAGCTAAATGATCTAAGCAAAATAGTAATTCAACATCTTGATCTGTCTCGTATTGCAAATGCGGACGAAAAACGACTAGTTTAGGTCATCTATCTCGACTGATAATAACACTCAGATGATCCAGAGATGGTCTTCAAATGTAACCGACCATCTGGAACTGTTGATAGAACAATAATAATATGCATATAAAAATGCCAAGTGTGTCTCCATTTACATCTACAAGATATTCCAAATGCAAGGTTAACAGTGGGTATCAGTCGCATTCGTTTTATCCGTTCATTGCACTTGTTAATGCTGCATGGCCTTATTTCGATTCTGCTGACGCAGCTTCACTTCAGTCGTTGCCTAATTGCAAGGTGGCTCTAGAAGATCACGTAGATTTAAACCCAAACAATAAATCGTTGATGAGAGCTAAAAGCCAACCTACTTAATGGTTTGCCCCTGAAAGAAATTACTGGTGTTTCTGTACATTGTTTTTTGAGAGCTTCAGAATTGTAAAGCCTTTCGCATTCGAATACTGAACCCTGCTTATTAAGTTCCACCTTATAATGTTACGGTCCAGACAGGAAGAAGGATAATCACTTAATAAAATGCTGTGTTTTTGTACACCAAGAACTGTTTATCGTGTTTACCTTTTGATACCTAATAACGCTGTGCTTAAAAAAATTGTCCAGAATTTGAGATCCAAAAAAGTCGTAATATCAGTTAAGTGGAGTTCCCATTATACGTTTTGTGAGTTTTTTTGTACGCGGATGGCTGCAAACATGTAAGAGTGTGCTCTAAACCGCTGATATATCGAAACGCTTAACGATATCTTTAGTACCTACATAATGTTCCAATCATGCCTGAACGTTGTTTTTCTGTAAAACGCAGGTCTATTCTTCTGTCCCATCTCTCAGCAACAACAGAAATAAAAGGAAAAGTAAATAATTAGGAAAAATTACCACATCTGTTTTTTAGTTGTGACCTTTTTTCTGAGTTCGACGTTAAGAACCTTTTGTGGCGCACGTTAACAACGACACAAATCAACACTTCCCTGCCCAGATGGTTTAAAACGAGTAGATGTTCAGTAACGTGTTTTCTGCTACTTCAAGCAGCATTACATAGTAAGGCCCTTGCGTTCCAGCTCCCAGGACGCATGCAATGTTGCAGGACTCGTAATGCATGTTTGTATCGCTCAAACTGTCCATAGCATTTTCAAAGTGGCCATAGGTACCAATGGAAAATGACCAATGATCGAACGGATGAGGCTTCTTCTAAATATCTTATTAAATACACAATATGTACCTTGATAAACAATCAAGTATTATCAGATTCTTGCTTTTCGTAGCAAGAGATGAAGCTATGTAGCACGATATGCCTTCATAAACTGATTGTGGCATTCAATGCGCTGTGCGTTCACCTCTATTAGAAACGTTTCTGACTACAAGCTAGAAATACCCTCGATATGCAAAGCGTGCCCAGCGTCTGACTTGATCATGTGTACATCCGCTTGTACTCTACAATCATTTATGCTTTCATATACTGTGGCGGCCTATTTCGACAGTCCACGCGGCAATCATAGAGGTTTTACGTTATAAAATTGCTGAGTGTCGCTTCAATCGCCATGTTTCAGGCGTTGAATAAACGCGCAAGGTCTCTATTAAATGATCCGAGGATCAGCGTGAATAAACTTCAAGGAGCTTTGTTCAGGGAGCTAGCTTTTTGTCTGAAACACGACGTAGTACGTTTAACTGCGCACTTAAGGTGCCATTCTCTATTTCTGCATTACGGACAATCAACTTACAGGCCAGCATTGTGGCTTTGGACTAAATGTTTGCCTCGCCCCACTAAATCATGAATCATTATGTCATAGCTAAATGAATATGCATGGACACAGACACGAACCGCTGACAAATATTGCACCTTTGCATTTGAGTATGGCGCCACACCGGTTGTAGAAGAACAAAAAACTACTTTCTAATTGTAGGCGATCCGAGGTGACCCAAATACGTATGCAAGAGTGTCGTGCAATTTTGTTGTCAGAATATAGCTAACGGCTCGAAATGGGCTACCAACCACGTTATATCTGCAATAATAATAAAGTGACTCTCGAGACAGACATATTTCATTTAATGACGCATTTTTATTAAGTTCGACATTACATAGGCCCGCTGATTCGAAACCGTTTTATCGGACTCGAAGGTTAGCCGGCCTCGAGCATGATCGAAAGCAGGGTCTACTGTTATGATAAATATAGGTATCGGAAAGCGAACGAGAAATGTCAGTCTGATCCGGGTAGCAAATAATAATTAGTCAGCGTGGGGAAAGATGATTACGATACATTCTGTAGTGGCGGTGCCATGGCAGCAAAAACCTCTTGTTATCATAGCGGATAAAAGTTAGATTTACGCGTCTATGATTACCTATTTTGAGATGTAGTATTTATCAGCAGCATTTTAGCAGTAGCAAGTTATAAAATAGTCGCGTTCCACGCCTTCGATAGCGAGTGATTAGTGAAGTGCATAAATACAGAATCTACAGACTTCTACAGAATTTCGAACAGTAAACGTCTTAAACAGAAAGTTCTTATGTAAAACAATGAGTGCATAAGGATTGCGTTTGAAATAACTCTGCTTTAGGTAAATTATGCTTGACTTCCTCGAAAGTTCTATGGAGCTCTGTCGAAAGGGGCTGCATGAGGCGAAATAGAAGTCTTTTTGTAGAGCTTACCTACGATAGTCTGCTTATTTCCGCTATGCTTATTTTTTACCCATCGATGTACAGATTATAGAACTCAATATCGCAAACAGCAGCTTTGCTGTACAGTGTGATGAACTGGATTCGGGTCATATAGATCTGCCTCTTCTACTCATTGTCAACAATCTTATATGTAAATGCTTTCGTTTAAATTTAACACGTAAATTTAGAATCGTCTAAAGACAATCTAAACATCAGCTCATTTTTACAACCACTTATTTTAAGTACCGAATTATCTCAAAACGCCTACAGTCATTCTTATAGCGAGAGGTGTCCGCCACTTATGCTAGGTAAGTTTTAGATTATCGAAAATAGCTATAATATAATCTCAAGAAAATTAATTTTCATCTTCACTTACTCGTGAGTTCGATTTCCTGAAGTCATTAACCCAAATGTCGAACTTCGTAACAGCTACCGTATTCAACGTCAAATCAAAGAAAAAATTCCCATATTTAGGTAGCATGGCCATCGTGACGAGTCGTCAAAGACTTTAGGGGTTAATCGGGAGCCGTGTGGAACCGGGTGCACTAGGCTTCAAATGGGTCCAGTCATAGCAGGACAAGCATTTCTGGTTCATATCTCACTTCATTATGTCAGTACTTACCCTTCGAATATCGTCGTGCTTAGGCCGTTCAAGATGCGGATCTTTTGTTGTCCCAACCTTTGCATTAATAGAGTTTACGTTAGAGTCAGCTACGTGGGCTGCAACTCCTGTTACCGGGGGTGCAAATAGCCAAACACTAGCTATTGTAGTGAACACGATCATTTCGGTACACGGTACTGATGTAGATAAGAGCTTCTTAGAATTAAATTATAAAGGTATGTTGGTCTTTTTTTTAGTGAAGTTGGAAAGATAGGTTCTAAGAGATGGGAGCTGCTTCTCGAAATATCCAACGGAACGTTGCATCAGATGCTAGCCAAACGACCTATTGTAAGAACTATAAAATGATGAAGCTGCTTGAAATTAAACAGCCTTCAGCGCCTCGGTCGCGCAGAATCTGCTGGCAGAATTTGCGAGCTGTCGGCGACCTTTTCGTCGAGTGAAACGCCAATTTAGACTTGCACCGACGCCATCTAGAGGACAGCCACGTAATCTGATGCTTGACAATGAACGAAACAATATGGGTGACGCAATTTGAACTTGACAGAGAGAAGGTTTTTGTGAGTGGGTCGAGCTACCTGCTATCTGTATTCGCCTATAGGCAGGTATATCCAATGAGAATCATAGATCAGTCCACATCAGATGGTATGAACATCGAACCCCTTCTGCCTGCTATGTATGCACTGCAGGCGATGATGATTTTATCGAAATGCGGACATCGGACCCAAAGGGTTCATAGGTTCTTTTGACAGCAGCCGTCCTTTATCCAACCGAAGTTATGGCAAGAACTAGATGATCGAGATGAAATATACTTCGTATGCTTTATTAAACACGTCACTCTGTGGATCGAATATTTCCAGTCGCCGAACGACAGATCATACTGTTTGCACGTTAGAGTTGGCAGTTCTGCAATGCCCGTCGAACCGTTGCGACGGAGTACTGCGCGCAAATATAGAGGACGCCCTGAATCCGTCAGGATAGCTTTTTACAGAACGAAGCGTGGCAGTATATAATAACGTTGGCCGTTGCAGACGTCCTCATCAGTTAGGATGTCAATGTAGTGGCAGTGGAGGTAGCAGCAATAATGATCTGGTTGTCACTGCAAATCCAAGCTGGTCAACTGTTGCCGTTGCTGATGACTAACCGTCTTGCTGCCCAATACATAGAGCCAGCCATATCACTCTGTCGGTCCCTCTTATATTCCGTCGCTGTATCGCTCATGTAATGTCAATACTTTGCGCGCACGTATGCTATGTAAGACCTTGATTCATTGGGCTCAGCATGCCCAATGAGTAAGTTGCAGCAGCCTCAATTCAGTATGTAGTGGTGTATTTGTCTATTAATTTGATTCGACCTCGTGGTCGATGTAGACTGACTACAGTGGCCTACGATAGATGATGGTGCACTCTGTTTCGGCGTGCGGGTGCATTTATCTAGAAGGACTGGCCTGCTACTTACAAGGCCTAGAGAAACATCAGTAGGGGTAGTTATTGTAGTTGTCGTTTCCCACTGGCCGGAGCCTTTTGGCCGAGAAGACGATATCCGGGCGGCCGTAACAACGACTGTAGTCGTAGCGGTAGTGGAGACAGCAACGTCTTGTAATGACTAGCCTGTTAGCCTGATCAGGCACTAGCACCAGCAATGCAGGAACAGGACGTAAAGCAGTTTAAGATGTTCAGCCACTTAGCTGCTATTGGCGGCGCTAAGACCAGAACAAACAGCTTCACACACACAGTGTCATAGTAACATTACTGTTCACAAATGCACCGTCATAGATCCAATGTACCGTCGGCGCTCCTCCTGGTCGCCGCTCGAGATAGGTGGTACGTCTGCGCCCATCGCCGCCGAGGGAGGAGTCTTCGAGAAAGTGGTGTCGCGTTGCCGAATGTGAGCGGCATCGGGAGAGGGGGGGGGGGTCGCATCGTGTTAACGAAAAAGATGCAACGTATCAGCATAGGAGCTACTGATGAGGCAATCAACAATCGAGTTGAAGTTGACGAAGTACATGGACTCATATGCGTAGCGACAAGAGACATGTACGTCTGTTCTAGTATAGTTTGTTTGACTTATTTTTATGCCATTCGACTATTCCGTATATGACTGAGTGCAAGTGACTAGGTGATCTAGGTCTGACCAATGTATCAACAAGAAACGATACACTGGCTTAGTTTTTTTTTTAAATACACAGAGACCTTTACTGTTGGCAATAAAAAGCTCGTACTCGATCTCCACGCTACAAGAATTGTTTACAAAAAGCGAATAATTCGAATAAGCTTGATTGCGCTACTGAGAAATACGGGAGTGCAGCAAATGATTATATATAGTACCAAATCAGTAACAGACGGAGAACATTACCAGAGTATTAGAAACTGTACATATATTTGTTGCTAATTATATCCTCATACTGGATGCAATAAACAACATCTTCAAGTATTCTATTTCTTGGACCTATTGGACTTATGATTCAAACTAACTTGTCGTATTTTGTAGCCAGTACGATTGTTGCGTTGGAAAAAAGACACGCGGGATTAAGCTGATTTGAAAGGCATAAACATGTTACATAGTGAAACAATAAAACCCATCCTGTTTCCAGCCATAAGGCACGCACTTCGTCTTAGGAATAGAATTCATGAATGATTTGGCTAAACAAAAGACTAGGGAACATATAGCAATAATTTGTATTAAGGAGCTACAATCAAGATCAAATCAGTTGGTTCCTTGCAAATTATGCCGGAAAATTGCTAGGCGAGTCCGCTGTCGGCACTGTGTAGGTGCGCGTTGTGAGATAACAACTTCAGGTGTTTTTAGTGAATCAGGCCAAAATGACCTTATCACAGAAGACGACTTGTGGAATAATTAGTTCGCTTCCGCAAACGAAGCTGCCTTGATTTTAATGAAATATCGTCTGCAACATTGCGTCAATGAACTACATCTCTTACTTATCAGGCAATATGGGTCGTCGTAAGTAGCAACACCCGCAGCTCTAAATGAATTGAACTGACGTTTATACACACGAAGCACAGCTTAGAGGAAAACTTCGTCGGCCTTCAGAAGGTTGACGCGTTGTGCATTCCGTAGAACTTAAATAATGTTAATAAGATAAAGGCCCTATCCGATACCTGATATCGAGAACGTGAGTGCAATCCCTGGTGAATGGGACACAGGCACAGGCTAAACCTTTTTTAAATACCACCTTACAAACTAGCCGACACGATTAGTCCGCAGAGATATAATGCAACTGAAACTTTGACTCAAGTCGTTCCGATAATTTAAATTTATAGAATATTACTTAATTCGACAGCGCCGGCCGTGGGCAATGAAACGCTAACTGGCTAACAAGGTTCCGTGCTAAGCAGGGTCTATAAGGACCCAGTGCGGCGGGAACACGGACGAAGCTGATCCTAGCGAATATAGCAGGAAATTAATCACACCAGACGACAATACCACAAGCCTAACACTGTATAGAAGTGGCCCTCTTTTCGCAGCGGCAAGCTGTATAGTACACCATTCGACAGATGCTGGAGAAAACTTTTTTTTTACCTGTATATTCTGTCAGTTGGGCAATACGCCAAACGAAAACGCAAATAAAAGAGAGCCATCCGCTGAGGTCGCGCAGTCTATTCCTCAAAGCATTATAGGCGCAGCCATAATAATTATTATAATAAGTGGATAAAATTAATGAAACCAATCTCGTTTGTCGAGCTGCTCTAAAACAGGAGCCTTCTTGAACTCTTGGGTTGTTTGATATAAAAGGCCGAAATGGTGACACAAACAAGAGTTGTAGACATTTGAGTAACCGCTATGTTAGCACTGATACCTGTACAACATACTTCTGGTTATAACAAGTAGTATCAATGGCAATGTAACTAGTTTAGGAAAATCGCGCCATTAGAGTGAATTCTTAAATTACGTCTTGTATTTAGTCAAAATACAAGTTTACGTGATCTTACGCTTGCAAAGTTGTTAATACGTGATCATTATTTTTGTTATTATTATTTTGTTAATAAGCATCAAACGACTGCGCGAGCTCTAAAGGTGGAAGATTAAATATTTTTAATTTTGCACATCGTTTGACATGTCAGACATTGGCGGAGTTCAACATGGCCTCATGGCTTGTCAATGGAAAAAATATGGTTCCAGTGACCCTATAAATCGGACAAAATAGACAAAATTTTACGAAAATTGCTTTTATCAAAATAATAATATTTTCTAGCGTTAAATGATTGAACGTAAGAATTTCAATTCATTTCGTAAAGCTACATAAATGTTGTCCTGATTTTCTATAGTACAGCTTTATATTTTAAAGTGAGTGGTGGAATAATTCTATAGGCTTCAATATAATCGGAATGAAGTAACTTCGCTGGGCAGCTATCGCGGTAGCGGTTGAAAATTTGTACAGAGTTCCCATCACTTTGAGCTTAATGTTCGAAATAGATGACACCTATTAACTTTTCTTAAGAGTGGCTTCGGGTGTAGGTGTGCCTCGTTGTTTTAAAAGAAGTTATTGATACCCCATATAACTTCTAATTAGCTTTGGACATTTATGTCCTTTACGAATGGTTGGCCATAAATACTGCCTGTACTTGATATTTATTTATGTGACTGACTCAACTATTAATGTTATCCTTATTTCCATACAAAATTTTTACTCCAGTAAAAATATTTTCTCTGCGCAGAATTTCTCGAGGACTGTTGCGATTGTTTTTTTTTTTCAGAAATGGAATGCTTATTGTAAAAGATCTGTGGACTTTCTTAAATAATTGCAGTTTTCGTTTGGGCAACAGTGGATCCTTTGTAGCACCTAAAATTAGGACCGGTTGAAAGGCAACTTTTCATTCAGTGGATCTTTCCTAAATCCTTATGATTCGTTTTGAGTCATAGATTTTACATAGAAGCGATGTCTGGTGATAGGTAGTGTCACGTTGATACCAAACAAGTTTACATATATATATAAAATACGTACTTCTTAGACCTATTATACTGCATCAATGCAACACAGTTGATCTAAGAAGGCAATCTAGTTATTTGTTGAGATGTTTTCGCTGCGAAGGCCTTCATGTTCTCTCTTACTGTATCTGAATCACGTTGTTGTAATAAGACGGGTCTTATAGTAATAAATACTATTTTATTATACTTAAGATTCGACTTTTAGGCAGGACGTCAGAAACCTCAAAAGGCTGACTAAAGTAGTTCCCTCTTCATTACCTAACGATTCTTGATGGCCTAGAATATGTTGGGTTGAAACACAAGTAACCACAGGTTATTTTTAATGCTCCCTGTTTCTTGCTTGTTTATGTCTATATACTATTCAAAAGTTACCGTTTCCTCTATAAGTCTGTCGTATTTTAATTGTGCGGCAAGCAGAGTTTTGTCGAATTAACGCCTCAGGAGTAGAAGTTCCAAGTGGAAAATGACGGCATTCTTGAAACCTACTTTATTCCGTTTCTTGCGCTGGCCAAACAGCTGCCACGCTGGCAGGGGTGCCACGCAATGCGAAGATTTTATAACTGAAAAGACTTCTTAAAACTGATTTGCAAGATCCAATAACGGCGTTTTAGAATTACGAAATGCGCTCTGGCCGGGCCTGCCACTTGAGGCCCATTAAAAGCACCTTTGAATGAACATGACCGGCAAACAATTTGTACATTGAGCAATAAAATGGACTGCAGTAGGATTTACTCAGAAATGAAGAGCCTGTGTGCCTTATGAACTAAGTGAACATTACAAAGACACACAGCTCTTTATTGCCTGTCAGCAGCTCCTCGGCACCGAAAAACACAGCAAAAATGATGGGTCTCTCCACAGAATTGTCATCGGTGATGGTATCCCCACGTCGAGATGAGTGAAAAACAAAATGGGCAGCTTTGAAAAATATATCCAACCTCAGTTCAGTCGGATCTCCATACCGAAAAGTCAATGACTTGCATTTGGTATTGTATTGGACTGGAAGGGTCTCATACAGTAGAAAATGTTCAAAAAGAAAAAAGATCACCCAGCTTTGTACATTGCTCACCTGCATCCGGCAAAAAAAGGCGTTCCAGTTGGAAGAAGGCCACACACAAGGCAAAATCATTTTTCCCTACGACGATGCCCCGTCGTCCCCGCAAGGCCTCCCCGCATGATGTTAAGCAGAGGATTTTTTTATATCCATCATATTCTTCAAAACTCGCTCCGACGGATTAATACTTTACGATCCTCAGCAAATAAAATGACTGGTCGTACACTTGATAGTAAAAAACCTCTCGATCTCTGCTATGTAAAGCACCAGACTCTTTTCTGGCGAGCAGCAATGAACGAATTGGTTGATAGATTAAAGAGGGCCGTGAATAGTGATAAAGAATACATAATAAAATAATTTCTTGCTAAGGTTCCCCTTATTCGTTAGGCTAAGAACCGACATAACTAATGCTTTGATCTAATACATCAACGAACCGAGAATCGTATCCTACAGACATTCTGTCTCTGAATGACGCCTAGAAGAGGTGCGTTTTCTATTGGATTCCCGAGATAATTGCATTCAGCGTTTCGGTTCAATGAGGACTATCGATTTTTTGAGATTGAGTCACGACGTATTACTGCTATAGGCTCAATCTGAAAGACGTTTAAATTAAAAAAGAAAATCATTCTTGTCAAGTCAGGTTGTATGCATAGGTTATCTGATGTACATATAGGTTTACTTGTACGGCGAATGTAATCTGGAACAAACTGATTTACAGTCGATGCCTATGACCTGCCTGTCATTTAACTGCGGTCCTTTGAAGAGCTACCCTTCCGCTCCCCCATAGCTCACATCTGTCTGGGTGCCTGTTAACTGGAGCAGTTATAACACCTTTCAAGACCTCATCCGTCTCCGTGTTTGAGTTAGATAAAACAAAAACAGGCTCACTTATTCCGGAGCGTCAAGTAGGGTCCACACAAAAAGGCTAGCTCAATAGAGTTCTACGGGCTTTCGCACTTTGACACTTCACTGAGATGCAATATGCATACCATGTTTTATTTTTGCACCTACCATTGTTCAGGGTTGTAACATCAATCTCAGGACATTGTAATACTTTGATCTAAGATGCCACAAATTATGGTCGAAAATTAGCTTAAATAATTTGAAAAAATCCCTTCTACTCCAAACTAATTTAGTTCGATCTTTAATCGAGAAATGGCAAATATTTGACAGAACTATTGAGGGACGATCAAATGTCTTTTCTAAATAAGCGGGATCCCCGTAACAGTTGTTCGCGGGTTTAAAATTCATAATTTTACTGAATAATATGCCATACGAGATCAATTTATGTTTCGCTTCGTCGTCTGCTGAGAAGTTCGTGCACAGTCATATATCTATTGCTTGTTTATAATCGTTCATTTCTAACTCTTACCTTCTGCTTTTGGGTTGTGTCGTGCAGATCTGCTCGGAACTTTTTTTGCCTGTGTTTTACGATCAATTAGCGCTTAGTAACATTTAACTGTATCATGCTTTATGTATTCTATTGTCATTATATTCAAAGATTATCTGTACGATCTACTCGCTTTGCTCAGCATGACTGAGTTGACGAAATTCGGCCTATAGCCGGCTGAACGAGTCTGATCATACATAAGCTTCGAGCTGCGTCCATTCCAGTCCAAAAGCATCCGTACAGGTGTACAAGGTGATGATACTCTAGTGAAACAGTTAAAAGCAGTTAATTAAAAACCGCCTACTTTAAAAATAGGCATGTATATGAAGTTAAGTGTCTGTTGTGTAGAAAGAATTCTATCACACGATCTCTGACAATGACGACTTTTTGCTACAATACAATTGAAGAAGCATCAACTATTTTTTCAAATTAAAGGGCAAAAAACTTAATTGAAACAATTAGTGATGAACATGAACGCGAAAAAAACGCGTTTCAACATAGCGACGCTTGCATTCTTCTTGTTTGCCAGTCATAGATAAAAGTCTAGGAGAAAGTGTAGCCGGAACATCACCTTAAAACTTGGCCAAGCAATCGTAGACAAATCTATCTAGCTTTCAGTGGCATATCCGATTTTGCAGGAAAACTTTTCAGGAAGTTAAATTCATGATCACAAGTCCTAAGTGGAAACGACAGGTCAATTCTAAAGGGCAACCTATCCAGGGGCTTCGCCCGCTTAGGCGCCAATTAAACTACAGCCTACGTAACAATGAAATAAAGCGGAGGGGAAAGAAAAAAAATGTTGACTTTTGAAAGAGTATTCATTTAATTGACGAAATATGCGGCATAGCAAGCTATAGGATGGTATTTTACCAACTTGCAAAAAATCAGATCAAAGTAACCATCTTACTTAGCCGCATTTCAGGAGGACGGATCAACAGACAGGCACAGACTCTTAACAATATTGTAGCTAAATAATAAACACCCAATAATAGTAATGGGTGATTAGGAAGTGGTCGAAAAATGATGACAGCTGACAAAACGCTAACTATTTTGATCTTCTTAGTAAGTCGTCTGTGTAAAGTGAAAGTTACAAGAACTAAACCCAATTAATAACCTGGCTACTTTATCTTGCCACCGTATTTTTCTCTAGTAATACAAGACCCAGCTGGATAGCTGTCGCATCATGTCCAATAGCCATTGAGCTTCTAGAATCAGCCTAAAAGATTAATTGAAGTGTCATCCTATTTAACCACTGGGAGCTGCACGGAATAATCATTCTCAATCTTGAAAAAAATAATTGTAACAGACATTTGGTCAGTATTTGGTAAAAATATAGTGAAAAAACACCTCATAAATCAGTTGACTCGACATTTGCATTTGGAGAGAACGTTTTTATTTATTATTTTTTTATTTATTAATGTTAATTATTAATTTTAAAAATTACAACGTTAATTGTATCTATAAAGGCCTATCTATCTATAAAACCTAAGCGTTCCAACTCGACTCTGATACATGCCTAAGTAATTACACGTGTATACATACAGGTGTATTTTCTGAGCCCTGCCTGAAAAACGCCCTTGTTTTTGTGTCCACCTACGTAAATCATGGAATAGGTCACGTTGTTGACGAAAAGACACGTATGATTTTTGACTTGCAATGCCACATCGTTCAGGTGCTTTGGCATCGGGCCGTTTTCGCGAGCCTCAACTGGATTCAGCAGTTGTCTACATGTTTCGTTCATACAGCTCTAGTGCAACAAAAAAGGCGTTCTTTGAAATAGGCAAAAGGTAATACACATTGCTGCCCTTTGCCGCCCATATATATATATATATATATATATATATATATATATATGTAAGAAGAAATATAACAATGAGCCTTCAAATGAGCCTTCGCCTGGAGGATATGTTCTAGCAGACGAAATATGACTAAGTCATGAAGATACGTATTTCCTTTGATCATTTATATTTTATTGACGTTGTGCGTCATGCAAGCAGCATCTTCAGAGGATAGTCTTTCTTTTTGATTTGAATTGTACAATGTAAAGGTGCAATCAGAAAGAGAAACAGTAATTTCTTCTATCCGAACTCGATCCCTTCATTAAATGACACGGTTATATGCAATTGGCAGTTCTGTATTTCAGCTTTACTTGCCTGAAGATGAATACCACGGGGGTTGGACTATACGAAGATTTGAGCGTAGAAATCAAAAGTTATCGAATGAAACACTGCATCAGGGTAAGTCGACAAGCAAATATATGTCGCATCGCTTTAAAGAAATCACTCATTAAATACAGTTCAAAGCCATGAAGCGATCATAGGATATTTGAACACGTCGGCTGTAAGGCTATAAAGTTAAGTAAAAAAAATTACGCGCTTTCGATTGTCGTTCATATATTCCGTAAGTGTCGGCTGTATCCTCGTGGAGCACACTACACGCATTTTCTGGAACCAATTCACCACTGTTTATTCAGTTTCTGCCTTTTCATTACTGGGGTTATAATTTTGTAATACATCAGATATGAAATGCCAGTTTTAGCCCTTACATTCCAAGTTCTCCTTCCATGAAAAGTTGCTTTTATCGTGGCAATGCGTTCTTCTGGTCACCTCCTCGCTGGTTTTCAACATTCCGGTCTTTGTTCGCATCATGTTCGTACTGTGCCTTCGCGCAAAGCCTCCTTCCCTAATGCCTTCACTGATCTTCGATTAATTTCCATGGTGCGGTGGGTTTCTAGACACAAAAGCTCGTTCACCGCGCGTCAATTTTCCAGCTTAGAAGATGTTTTTGCTTATAGACTTGTTTTTCCTGAAGTAAGATTGACTGGTGAGTGCTGATACTCACAAGTTCTTACAAGACTGGAGTAGCAACCCAATTTTGTCTGCTAAGTTAAATGTCACTTATATGTATTTACTATTCTGGAAGTGGCACACTTCTTAAGGAGTCATGCAGAGACACATTGGCAACCAGCAAAAAAAACGTGTTGTTAGCGTTACTAATGGCGAAGATGACCATATCCATTTCTTAGCATGCACTTTACCAAGCCACTAACATTTTAATACAAAGCATGGAGTAATTATACTAATATATTCGTTGAAAGGGAGTCGACCAGAAAATGTACGATGTTAATGTAAAAGGTAGTATAAAAAGGCAACGTCTATCTAGTAATTGATACGTTCGTAAGTTCTGCTGGATAGTTCTCAGTGTTTCCAGATTTAATTTTTCACTGAAATCTATCGAAGAAGGTCGCTGCAAATTTATCCGTTTACGAAGAGAACTAATTGTTTCCAACATAGGCAAGTTACAAAACGTGTCCATCATATCGACGATTCATCACAGTAAACGTTGTGCTGACATGGGTCATTGTTATGGCCGTAAAAAAAACTCTGAATAGCCAAGAGACATTCAACAAATTAAACAGCAAAAAAAGATATGAAGATTAGCATAGGTCGACTAAAAGATAATTTCGTAACCATAAGATGCTATGTTTTTGGCTGAACGGGTCACACACTAAACAAAAAAAGCTCGATGTCCTTCCAAGTTTCAAATCGATGCCTGACTTGTACAATCGTCTCAGATAATATCATATATTAAGCCAATACAGGTTTTTTCTTTTATAAAACTCAGAAGAGTTTTGGGCAAGGCTTTTTGGAAGTTTCTTTCACGTACATTTTGCACTACGTCAGGGCCAAGATCCTAGGGAAATCCTGCACTGAGGACAAATCCAGATTCTGTAGGCGGTAGAATAATAAACACTACAGTTAGAACAACTGAATGCAGCTTCATGTTGATGCTGGTTGCTGCGAGGGGAACAGTTACCAAGCAAACTTTAGTTTCGTATCGCTCAGTATAAACTTTGGACTATTCTATAAGTGAACTCATATATCTTCGTTAGCTCTTCACTAGTCAAGACAAATGCAAATACAAATAAGTACATTTATCTTCTAGGAACTTCGATGTTTTACACGCGCCTTTTGAAACGACTTTCTATGCATACATTATTCATGTAAAGTAAACCTCATTTAGAGCACCATTCACCACATAAATATAAAGAGCACATTACTAACCGGAAGAGGCCTATCATAATGGGCCGAGGCTCGAACGAGCTTGCGGCAAACTCGAAGCATTAACAGAATCGACGTTGATCGAGAAAAAGAAGCAGAATTAGATTAAGCTATGTTCCCCCATCTGTCGCTAGAAGAAGGTCAACTACCCCTGCGCTAATTATGAACGCACAGATAAGAACTATCGCGAATAATTTTATCAACCGTTGTAGAATTATGTTTCTCTATAATTCGTTGGCTTTCGTCAAAAACAAGCCTAATCTTTATAGATATATATATGTTACACTAGAATATCGAAGCTCGGAAGCGCCTGGGCGATGACACGTCAAGCTCAATGCTTTTTTTCTAGGGCAATACGTCGTCACTGCAATGTTATCGTTATATTACGGAAAGAGTACGGAGTTCACTTAGATAGTGGTAGACGTAGGAATTCTAGCACTTCAGAGCTATTAGACGTAACATTAGCTCTGACTCCTTGTTCACGCCGAAGCAAATGGCTGTTGGTATAATGTTTGCGTTTATCGAAGCTCATTGAAGTTTGAAGCCACAGTCTGCGCATGTCTAGAAAAGCACTCGAGAAACACCACGTTTGAGGTTCAGTAGATATTTTTTTTTACAGAAAGCATCAAATCATTTAATTGTTAAAGACACGGAGGCACATATAGGGCATTTGCATACCAATAAGTTACGAGTAGTTGAGCCATTTGAACTTATCTTCTCGACACTTGCTTGTTATAAATGCAGATGATTGTTCCGGGAGCTCATACAAATCTGCTACGTGTCAAATGATCGTAAAGCACAAGTGTTAGAAAGATACATTCGATAAACGACCCGTTTCTAAACAGACCAGACATCCACATTCTATTTGTCAATGGTAATATCAAAACGAAAGCAATTTGTGGGCTTAAAAATAAAACTTCTTCCGGGTGCGCAGCTTACATGGCTAGCGGAACATATCTAGAGTAAAGCTGTCACCCCTAGGGACTCATTAAGAGATGTGTGTACAATTTTGACCTTCTCATGACCATAACCTTATGTTGCGGCATTTTGATAATTAAAAATAACCAGCAGAAATGCCTTAACTTAATAGTTTTGCTCGTTGCGCAAGCTAATGTCTATTGGCATTCACTGGTCGCTTAGATACGGCTCTTTGCAGGCTTTAACTAAAAATACAATACTTTGATTACCAGCAATCCAACAGTTCCTTTCTGTCCAAAGCTCTCTCTCCTCCAAACAAAGCATCTCATGAAAACGGTTTAATATTAGACAAATTAGCTCATTTATCGGTTCTGATCTCCAACTCGACTTCCTGTACGATGTGAATTATGTGATAGCATCAAAGAGCTTTTTACTGTCTTTAGACTTTGTATCATATCCATGGTAAGTTAATGCAATAGATAGAACCACTTGGACCGCGGAAGGCGTTAAATAAAATAAATGAAGTTGGCGTGCAGTAATAAAGTGTATATATCTCATTTTTATTTTCTTGATTGTCGTTTTCACGTTACAAATAGGATTTCAAATTCTTCTGCTCACATGTCGAATTTCACGCCTGAAACTGCTCTAGCATTTTATTAGACGCAACAACATTGCTTCTTATGTGTACACTGTTTTTCATATTGCCATGTTGGCGCTTGAGCATACAACAATGCTTTCCGTGATATAGAAGCGCATCATTCTGCCTCATTTGGTTCTTATTTAGCACGGCTGTTCTGTAAAGACTGCAGAATATGCTCGGCAACTTCCTTAACACCTACGTTGTGCCTAGCCTGGGTTAGAAGGGTTGGCCCACCGGACCTCATTACATTAGCTTCTCGAGTCATTACAGACATGTCCGCTCCAACAGCTTCCGATAGATCAGTCTTATTGATTACCAATAGATCACTCTCGGTAATTCCAGGTCCACCTTTTCGAGGAATTTTATCCCCACCTGCTACGTCTATACAGTAGATGATGTAGTCAGCAAGCTCACTGCTGAAATTTGCAGCGAGATTGTCTCCACCTGATTCGACGATGATGAGATCCGGGTGAAAATTAAGCGTTAGTTCTTTGATCACGTCCATGTTGGCTGAATAGTCTTCACGAATGGCAGCATGCGGGCAGCCTCCTGTTTCCACTGCACGCATTCGTTCTTCTTGCAAGGCATCATTTCGTACCAGAAATTCCCAATCTTCTCTAGTGAATATATCATTGGTTACCACACACAGGCTGTATTGGTCGCGGAGCAGCCGACACAGCTGAAGAGTGAGAGCTGTCTTTCCTGACCCGACAGGGCCACCGATGCCGACTGTAAAGGCCCGCGTAGCGAAGTCAGTCCTTTTGGAGGCTCGTGGCCTTGAATGGAAGTCGCCTTGTCTTTGCATCGCTTCGTGCGTATGGCCATGTTCCTGACCAGGCTCATGAGAATGACTGTGATTCTTTTCGGCTGCTCTCACTTTCTTAGCGAGAACAAACGGAACGTTTTGAGGCATGGTAGGTTACGATTGAATGCTGAAAGCGGGAATCAATGGACGAAACAAACTTGAGACAACAGGAAATCGTAATCGACCGAGAACTGATCTTCCACCTTATAACTTCTATTCTTAATCAATTCATCGATATTGTTTCTAAAGTGCTCCTGTAAATCTGGAGAAAGTAAAGCTATTTGCGAGTACAGGGAAGAGTCAAGTTGAACACTGCTGCCGAGTCGAATCTCGAATTTCGATCTTGTCTGACTGCTTGCCTCTCTCTACATGTGAGAAGAGACAGAAACTAATCTAAGCCAAAAGATAACTGCCGTAGGGTGAATTAGGCATTTCGTTTACCCGTCGTAAATATGGTTCACTTTAGCCAAAAAAAAAAAAACATTTTATAGTCTTGAATACGACCGTCGTTCAAGATAAGACCTCTCGTCAGTTGTGTCGCTGATAGCGGATCTCCACCGTTCGCTTTAAGGTTCGCTCGGGGCGGCTTCATATCGCAGGGCTCCACAGAAGAGGCCCTAACTAAAAGTCTTTTGTTAAGGCCATCGATCGATCGCAGGTCACAAAAACGAGTGACCAACTGTTTTTCTCTGCACTAGAGAAATGTATGACATTCTTAAATGGATGGATCTTTATCACAAATGAAACTAATTGAAGTCTTTGCAGTATGAAATGCAGTACACTCCATCAAGGGTCCATTGAAGAATCCTTCCCAATTCTTAGAGCGGCATGACACTAAATGACATAAATGATCGCAATCCAGACAGAGATGTGTTATTTATGAAATCAGTAATGCTCGTTAAATGTAGAAGTTGATGATGAATGACTTGCAGGCTCCATTAAAAAGACTCTGAGGACGTCAGGATTAACCATCTCCCAACAGACTGGAGAGAAATATTTGACAAATTTATACGCGATTTCAATTCCAGTATAACGTTTAATTGGGACAACAAAGAAGTGAGGCAAACAAACAGGAAGCCTAGACTAATGCTATTCGAATAAACTTACTTTATATATTAGCTGACGAATACGCTCACTGGTTGATCCTGTTAGTTACTAGCACTACTAGCTACCCTCACTTTTCCCCCATTAACTACTCCACTAAATGTAGTGTGTGATATTAGGAAGCCTTGAGCAATCGTCAGAGCATCGTAATGCGTGTGAGTGATTTCCCATTGGGCCTTAGTGTCGTACGCGCTTTCATGATGATCAACCTTTCCTGACTAGCATTGACCGACGTAACAGCAGTGGAAAATCGACGACTTTTTACAATAGCGCTGTCAACGCACGGCACAGTCTCTCCTTTCACCGGTTCGAGCTCACTATGACTTGAACGTTTCCGATGATATACTAACTAAACCATAGAGACCATGCCATAGCCCCGCAGCCTATTTACTGGTGCCTCCAATGCTTAGACTGGCCACAACATAGGTACGAAGCACAACGTTTCGGTTGTCACTCATCGTATATCCTCAGTAACTTTTAATTGCCACTTCTGTCGGCCTCATTAAATAACGATGACGCCCAGCAATAAAGACACGGAACATCCTGAATTCGACTCTCGTGGGCAATGGATTATGGCTGGAGCAATACTAGCTTATGCGCTTACTTTTTTCGTTGTGATCCTACTGCGTCACATTGTCTTCACGTTTTCAGTGTACTCCTTGTGTAACTTGTTTATACAACTGGCACAATACGTTCGCGGTAAGTTAGATACATAGCTCTCTGTCCTGTTTACTTCAGGACGAACAAACATTGCGATATTTAATCGCTATAGGGTTTACTTGTGTTCGGCGATCCCTACAGTAAGCAGTCACTTCGCGTATTGCATGTTTTGTAAACGGCTCCGCTTTGTTTCAAAAAGTGTGAACGCTAGTTGTGAATATGTCCTCAGATTTCCGTCATTAATTTAAATCATGTTTCATCGAACTGAATTAGGATTAGAAATGACAGGACGTAAAAATAGGGCAATTTCGGAGTGTGGCTCATCGTACCAATTTAATTAAACACTATAGCCAAAACAACGACCCTAAAACTATTGAGTTTATTACTGTCTATGTATTACTGTACTATTGTACTGAATTTAGTGGAAAATAGAGGTAGCTTAAGTCATAGTTCAACCATGGTTCGCGTGAAATAATTTACTCCCAATTTCAAACAGAATTTGATGGCGCCTAACGCTATTGTCATTGCTAAACGTTTGTATGCATCTGAACATTTACCGAATATGAGTCACCAGGTCTTCTGGTGTATCGTAGCTTAAAATATCGATAACTATTATCGCACTCAAAAAGTGATATGTCAAATATTGTACACAAACGGGAGTGTCAGCGACGCTTAACTTATAAGAACGATGCTTAAGGCATTTCTTGTGAATGTTGGCTGCACGCTTAGAGTTCCGCAACCTGACGACCAGCCGTCTCGTGGGCGGCGAAGATGGGGGTTTAGGAGGCCAGCTAGTGACCACATCTCCAAGGCCGGGTCATGACGCCACAATTATTAATGGATCGATGTCTACGGTGGTCGATCTTCAATGCCAATACAACGGACACAATATGTACAATGTAACCGACGGGACCAATATACCAGGTGTTTTGCTGAAATCTACGAATGAAGTAGTCGGTTAAAAATAATGTTTTTTCTATCTCGATATCACTGTCATACTTATAGCTAGCTGATTTGTTGATTAATAAATCCGCTGTTTGTGATGGGTACGATTCCCACCTCTAATACCCTTAATGCACTGTCCGCGCATACCTATTCCTAGGAAGGGTCGTACGCGAAACCCAAAGCATCATGGATTTATCATGAGATAATTTAACGATACTGTAAATAAAAGGCCAGTTTTGCTGTTTGCGAACCCATCATTATGAACCTAAGCAATTTTATGTCCCACATTTATTATTATGTTTGAAGCACGTGCGTGAATTGCTGAATAAATGAATGTCAAGTTCCTGTTCTTAAATAATAAAGAGCGTGCATATTAAAAGTACGTATGACAGATGGATAGTTGACTTAATTGCGTGATATATACACTTAATTTTAAAACAAGCATTACCAGGTGATAATGAAGTTATTATAAGCGAGTCCGGCGCACTTTGAAATCAAATAGCTTGTCAACTGCGCGCCAGTAACGGATAAAATTTAGCTGGTAAATTTTCCAGTCTTCCTGAAAACCGGAAATTGAAACTAACTGAGTTTATTTCAGCAGAAATGAACTCTGAAAGAAGGATTTATTTTTCTTCTCGAAGATCTACGCTCAGTGGTGAAGTTTTTATCCCCCGAAGTCCACAGCGTTGTGAAAATTCATCGAAGGTCGGTGAAGGCATTAAGTAAGAAATCGCATAATACATAAATGCTGTAAACATTGTAAGAAAGATGAGTGGAATGTTGAAAAGCCGCAAGGAAGTGGCCAGGGACGCGGAACTGTCGCAAAAAAGCGCCAATCGAAATCTCGGTAGGCGAATATTGGCATTTCGCACGTAATGTCTTACAGAATTATAACCCAAATAATGAAAATCCGAAAACTGAGTGAATAATGGATCTTCCGTTAAGCGACTGCAGACTAATAGAGAATGCGTGTAGTGTATTTCACGTGTAATCTGCGGGCTTTTAATTAACAAAGAACGTGTCTAGGGGGGCATGGAATCGCCATAGGCGATCCAGGGTTCCATCTTTACCACCAGCTGGAAAGGGACCGAATGGCATTACCCTAGGGAGAAATCGAGTTCCCTGGGAATGTCGTTTAGGTTCGGATGTAAGGTGATGACGGGGACTTACAGTAGACATCAGGGACCTATTACTCTGAGGCGCTTGCCGATAATAAAAAACGAATGTAGATGGCTATCTCATATTCCTCTAGAGAATGATGGACCGTTGTCATATGGATCAAAACAACTTACTTTGGTTATGTGACTACAAGGCCAGATCTCATCGCCATACGTCAGGTTCTTCGTAAGGAAAGAAATACCCAACATAAGATCCAACCTTCTTATTCTCTCGATGTAAGCGCGCACGGTCGATTTAGTCAGAGAAGCCAATGGGAAAAACGTTATATAGCTGGTCAAAGACTATCGTACGCGATATATTCCCTACGCTGGGACAAATTTGAAAGAAATAAAGAAGGTAGCTTTAACACAAATGAAAAGATCATCATTCTAGTCCAGCTAGCTCAAAAGTTTGGCAGATTTACTCGTAAAAACCTATGTAAATTACTTTTTATATTACATATAGGTCAGTTAGTTTCCTTGCTAGAGTAAAAAATGACGCAAACCAATCAAGGTTGTCGGCTACTTTTCAAGAGCATGTTGTTTTTTCACGTCGCTTTTATTTTTCCTTCGTATGTACATATTTACAAATTACAATGCTAGTACATTACATGGATAGTTACAGTTACATTTATATACATTCGGCTAGTGCCATATTTTCTCTATCTCGTTCTCTGCCTTTCTCGCTGCTCGCATTCTTCTTTCCCTTCACCACTCATCAGTCATCATTATAGCCATCACCGCCGCCATATTTTTCCCTTTTCGGCCATTACACATCGAATTCGACATTTCTGGCGGTAGTTGTCGTAATTCATTCCCTAGCATCTTTTTCCCAGCCCCGTTTCCCTCATATATATAGATATATAATCCAAGTCGTTTACAGTTTCCCCGGTTAGCGCAATAACGCGTACACTGGCGCTATTTAATTTGAAGCAACCTTCACCCAATTGGCCAGTCCTCCATCACCGTTACCCCCTTCAAATGAGTCTCTTCCTGTTCCAGCTTGCCTATCTTTCCTTCAGTTTGTTGTTAATGTACACAATCGCTTTTTCCATATATATTTACCGTTTCCTCATGTCATCTCTCCCAGCTCGAGATTACGATTTAATTCGAGCAATGCGTCTCGCTAGGCTGTCTGTCTCGTGCGCCCTGTTTCAAGTCCACATGTATTCCCTATAGAGATGTTTGCCATAAATTGGATAATACGGAATCGAGAAAAACCTTACACGAGGTGATGAGAAACGGAGGAACCTTTTCGTAATCCGACTTATCAATATTGGTTGATGCTGTTTTTGAAAGTGATTGTTATTGGAGTTCACTTATTTTGTTCTTAGCGTTACATGTTCCATTTATCATTTGTGCCTTTCGTTTATCTATGAGTTCCAATATTTTCTAGAGATGTACAGTAGTAATTAGATCATCGATAGCCACTAGCTCTGTGTTGGTTCGTTTACTGTCCTATGCCCATTGCGTCTACGACTATTTCTTTACTGTTACTGTCTGTACCTAATCAATATAATTGATGTTGGGTTGCCATTATCGTGACGCATTTTCCAACTGGCAGCTCTGTTTCGTAGCCTTCTGTTCAGCTTGTTATCGATCGACGATGATATCTCGATGTTCCGCCAACTTTACCTTATACCAGCCCGCAGGCCTTCGAACCCGCACCCCATTTTGACCTGTTGACGCGACATTGATGTCATTTGCATTCGTTTCCCTCATATTGTTTCAGCTTCCTTTTTGTTGCAATTACACAAGTCGTCACATCATGTCATCACACTAGTATACCACTACACCACATTCACTCCCACTGCCATCACCATCGACCTCATCACCAATATTTGTATATATTTATATTCATATATATATATATACCTCATATCAACATCCTCGTCATTATCATCGGCATTTTATCCACATCATTATCATCCTGCACCTGCACCTTCTACTGTTGCTTTTGCTGCGGCTTATCGTCTTCCGTTTGTCTCTGTACAAGATTTTTCTGCCTATATATATATGTATATATATATATATATACACATATATATGTATATGTATGTATATATACATACATATACATGTATAT